>NC_067230.1:28676317-28848817 GCF_019924925.1 Ctenopharyngodon idella
GAAGAGAATTTCTAACTTTCCTGAAAGTCTCCCAGGTTGCTATGAGGAAAATCTAACACATTGCCAGAACGCGGTGTCTGTTTGTGCCGCTGTGCAATTTCGCCCTTTGATATTTTATTATAATTGGTGTCTTTAAAAAAATACACCTGCTGTGAATTAGGGTGGCCCATAAAGTTATTCCACAATTGCATTATAATATCCTTCTAAAACATGTCTGCACTCAAGTGCGACTACTACAGATCTGATGTATTATGAATACGTTCTAAAGCATTACAATCCCATTTATTATTCATTATACACATATCTAAAGCTCTGCTGAAGTCCTACACGGTTGTATCGACTGCCTATGTTTAATCAAACATATACCGTCCTTTGAATAAGACGGTATTCCTAACCACATCCCTTTAAGAACATTTCTTCCCTGCCCATATTTTCCATTTCTGTCTGGTACATTACGTCTCTGAAACAGAAGAGGCGTCCTGTCATCCGAGTGTGATAACGGAACGGTTAGCGTTCCTTTTGCCCTGCTCTCCATGTATAAATATGTATAATTCTGATAAGATTAATTGGATCGCCTAAGTACACACAGAGAAGGAGAGAGACAGAGGACGCAGAAGAGAGCTCTTGTTCCGGCTGCTTTTCGCAAATCTGCTCCAGGCCCACCTCACATTCCCCTGCTAAAGTGCTTCATTTTTTTCTGGAACAAACTGCCTTCAATTAAAAAAGAAAATGGCTTACCCAAAGGTCCCGAGGAAAAGGAGCCATGCAAATGGCTTGAACACACTCACGATAAATAGTCCTGTTAAAATATTAAGCATTCTGAGAAGCGTTCGATACAAAATGCTCACCTGTGTCTTAATGGGGAAACATTTCTTTGAATTTCCACTCCTGAGAAATTATACTCACTCACTGTATGGAGGAATCTCATGAAAACATTTACAGGTCATATTTCACAACAAAATCAAAAGAGAAAGAAAAAAAGATGCCCATTTTTAGAACCTTTTTGCATTTTTGGTATATATTTTTTTTTGATGATACTTAAGCACTATAACCGCTCTGAAGCAAGGGAGTCATGTAACATTAGTAACACATTATTAGCTGTTTGTAACGTAGTCAAGCAAAAGGCTAGTCATATTAATTACCGTTATGTGTCCGATGTTGTAAAGAGCGATACCATTGCGCAACGTTTACCTCAGTAAGTTGACCGAGTGGAGCTCGTGCGAGTGAGTGGAGGCGGGGCTAATTAACATATTCATAGATCCGTGTATACTAAATGAAGCAAGGGTGTAGAGTTACATTCAAGCTATTTTAAGGCATGAAGACATTTTTTTCCACAGGAAAATTGTTTAAATATATCATTTTGGTTATCAAAGATGAGATTTAAGGGATAAAATTATTGACTACAGGGTGATAATAAGAAAAATATTATTTATTTATGGGATTCACATGATACTCTTATAAGCTATATAGCACATATGCTCCATATCCGTTTACCCTTAGTGCTTGTACCGAAAATGCAGTTTTCATTGTGACTCATTGTGATTTCCTGTCCCTGTGTTACTGTTTTATGAAGAAAGAAAAATCCCCAAACTAACTACAAACCAAAGATCAAAAGCATCTCTCCCATAAATGGTTTCTGAGTTGGTTTCATGTTCTGGCAGGGCACTTCAGCCTTCTTCTTTTGTTTTGGCAAACAGCACCCAAGAAACGTTCCCATGGCATTGGTCGTCACCGGTGAAATATGAGCAGAACCAGCCAATGCACAAGACACAACCTATAAACAGTCATCGAACCAATTCCCATTAAATACAGTCCCAAGACCGATTGTTTCTGTGTCAAACCAAGAAGTGGGCAGAGAGGAATTCTCTACAAATGCAGAGCTGGCAATAAACCTCCAGTATAAATGGGAATGGACGGGCCACATAAAGGGCCTCAATGTGATATTAATCCTGCACCGCTGCGGTCTGGAAAGCACTCCGTCAAGCTAACGTGTTTTACTCCATCTCCGATACGGTTATGATAATAATGAGCTGTACCTTCCACACATCAGCTCTGAGCGATAGAGGCTCAAGTCATTGGTGTGTTAAAGTGTTTTATTATTATAGGTGGAATTATGAATTATTTTTGGGGAAATCCTTCCTTGAGTGTATAAATTAAAGGAGGTTGGTTTACTCTGAATGCTGTGCTTATATTTCAGATTGTATAATATTTCCTACTAAGTTGATATATACTGTATATTGTATTATTTTATTATACATATTTATGTGTATAATTTCAAGCACCTTTTTTATTTAATTTTAACATGTTTTAGTGTCTTTCTTTCTCAGTCTTTCAAAAACATAATTTCATTTAGTTATTCTTTTGTGTATACTTCACTTTATTTGTTTTTGGTTTACAAAACGGTTTCTAAATTCCGTCTGCATTAAAGTATGTGTTTTCCCTTAGAGCCTTTCATGTGCATACTAAAACAAATCCCTCTTCTTATACTGTGGCAGTGTCATCTAATCTCTCTCTTTCTCTCTGTCTCAGGCCGCAGAATGGGTCTATGATCCTCTACAACAGGAAGAAGGTGAAGTACAGAAAAGATGGCTACTGCTGGAAGAAGAGGAAAGATGGGAAAACCACGCGGGAGGATCACATGAAGCTCAAAGTGCAGGGAGTCGAGGTGAGAGGCTGTTCGCTATTAGTAATGTGATACGATCTCTCCACAGTGGGAAACCTCAGCGCAGACTGTCAAACTATGTGACTAACCTTTTTATATGTTCAATTTGGAAGTTTTGTGTGCATCTGGCATTTGTGTCACCAAATGGATTGGAAATATGATTGTTTCAAACAGGTTTCCCAAACATTGAAGAGCAAACTGGTGTCTGGTATTTTTTGTCTGGCTAATTTTATGGCTTAAGTATGAGCTTGCTTGAGCGAGGATGTGTGTGTGTGTGTGTTTGTCCATTTTACATGACCTTTCTAAGATCTGAACCCCTCCTGAAAACAGCCCTCCCCTCGCACCTCTGGCCGTGGCGCGGCGCGTCCCTGTGCGGATGACTCTAATGTGTCAGCTCAGGCGTGGCCCCTTTAAATGAAGAACCGTAATGAAGCATGTCTCCGGTCCCCGCGTTCCCGCTCACTGCCTCTAATGAAGAGAAATGTCAGCACATTGCCGATTTAGCGCCGTGATAGAACGAACCTACGGATGAGTGCAGCCGCGGCGGTCTCCTCTGATGCTCTGCCTACATGAGTCGTTCACCTGAGCCGCACGCCCTGATCTGACTGAGCTTTATGAGGCCGGTTACAGACGGAGGCAACATTTAATGCATAAACATTGCTGATAGACATTTAGAAGGCATGTGTAGCATTTAAAGGAATGGATCCAAACATTACAGTTCTGTCTTTGTTTATTTACATTTGTCATTCCACACCACTGACTATGAAACACAAAATGAAATGTTGAGCCAAATGTCTGATCTGTTTTTTTCTATGCAGCTAGAGTTAATGGGAACTGCAGCTATCAAACAAAAAAAAATGACAAAAAAGCATCATAAAACTAGTCCATATGACTCCTGTGCTATATTCCAAATCTTCTAAAGTTATCCCATAATTATGACATGCAAGAACCAATGACGTTTGTCTTCACAAGACAAGCTTGAATATGTGCAAATGAGATTAAATGTTGGCCTGTCCTCTCACAAATGATTTCAGAAGACTCTGAATATGGTGCACAATTTGTATGGACTAATTCCACTGTGCTTTTGTGTGTGTGTGTGTGTGTGTGTGTGTGTGTGTGTGTGTGTGTGTATGTGTGCGTGTCTGTTTTGGAGCTTGAATGTATGAAAGCTTGTTTCTGCCATGAAATAAAAAAGGTAATTGTGACTTTTTATCTTTTTTTTTTACAATATAAAGTCAGAATCGCGTGATATAAAGTCAGAATTGTGAGTTATAAAGTCAGAATTATGAGTTATAAAGTCAGAATTACGAGTTACAGTCAGAATTGCGAGATATAAAGTCAGAATTGTGTGATATAAAGTCAGAATTGCAAGTTATAAAGTCAAAATTGTGAGTTATAGTCAGAATTACGAGTTAAAGTCAGAATTGCGTGATATAAAGTCAGAATTGTGAGTTATAAAGTCAGAATTACGAGTTATAAAGTCAGAATTACGAGTTAAAGTCAGAATTGTGAGATATAAAGTCAGAATTGTGTGATATAAAGTCAGAATTGTGAGTTATAAAGTCAGAATTATTAGTTAAAGTCAGAATTGTGAGATATAAAGTCAGAATTGTGAGTTATAAAGTCAGAATTATGGGTTAAAGTCAGAATTGTGAGTTATAAAGTCAGAATTATGAGTTAAAGTCAGAATTGCGTGATATAATGTCAGAATTGTGTGATATAAAGTCAGAATTGTGAGTTATAAAGTCAGAATTATTAGTTAAAGTCAGAATTGTGAGATATAAAGTCAGAATTGTGAGATATAAAGTCAGAATTGTGTGATATAAAGTCAGAATTGTGAGTTTTAAAGTCAGAATTATTAGTTAAAGTCAGAATTGTGTGATTAAAAAGTCAGAATTGTGAGTTATAAAGTCAGAATTATGGGTTAAAGTCAGAATTGCGTGATATAAAGTCAGAATTGTGAGTTATAAAGTCAGAATTACGAGTTATAAAGTCAGTATTGCATGTTATGAAGTCAGAATTGCATGTTATGAAGTCAAAATTGCGTGATCTAAAGTCAGAATTACGAGTTATAAAGTCAGAATTGCGAGTTATAAACTTACAATTACGAGAAAAAATCAGAATTGCATGATATAAAGTCAGAATTGTGAGTTATAAAGTCAGAGTTATGAGTTAAAGTCAGAATTGCGTGATATAAAGTCAGAATTGTGAGTTATAAAGTCAGAATTATGAGTTATAAAGTCAGAATTACGAGTTATAAAGTCAGAATTATGAGTTAAAGTCAGAATTGTGAGATATAAAGTCAGAATTGCGTGATATAAAGTCAGAATTGTGAGTTATAAAGTCAGAATTACGAGTTATAAAGTCAGTATTGCATGTTATGAAGTCAGAATTGCATGTTATGAAGTCAGAATTGCGTGATCTAAAGTCAGAATTACGAGTTATAAAGTCAGAATTGCGAGTTATAAACTTACAATTACGAGAAAAAATCAGAATTGCATGATATAAACTTACAATTGTGTCTTATAAAGTCAGGATTGTGAGGTATAAACTCGTGAGAATTGCAATTGTCAGATAAAAAGTTGCCATCACCTTTTTTATTTTTTTATTTAGTGGCAGAAACAAGCTTCCATATGAATGACTATGTTGCATTGAAGAGAGCTCCTGAATTGTTTGGAACAACATGAGGATGAATAAGCATGACAGAATGATCATTTTAAGTAAACAATCCCTTTAAAAATGAGCTGGTTCTTTTAATGAATCATTCAAAATGAGTCACTGATTCATTAACAGAACCAGCTCAGTCCCTTGTTTGAATGTTTGTACAAACAAATGACTCTTATGGACTGGTTCTTATAATGAATCATTCAAAACAAATTCTATGGACTTCTTTTATAGTATCTTTTTTGTCTGTTTTGGAGCTTGAATGCCCCTGGTCACTATATGCTTTTGTTATTGAGCAGCATGAAAATACCCTCATGTCGTTCCAAAGATTTAAGGAGATGAGTAAAGAATAGCAGAGAATATTCTATTCTATCTCTTTAAAACATAATTTCCAGGCAAATGTAATTCTTTAGACGTTTAACACAATTCAACACAAGCTAAGGAAATATGACAGGCATGAAATGTGTATTTGTCCGTCTGTGAAAAGCATAATGTGTGGTGCCGATCGCAGACTCTGCTATAGAACATCCCTCGGGCCATTTTTCAATGCGGATCATTCCTCCAAATTTGTTTGACATGTTGAAAACAGGGTAGAAAATGGGTGGACAGCTGATGTTGAATCAATAATCATACAAGATGTTTCTGTCTTGAGGGACGGCAGGTCTGAATGAACAACGACATTCTGACTGATGACCGTTTCACCTGCACTGGGCTGAAAGGGCAACATGGCGAGTCTTTTGGTTTGTTTTCCAGTTTGCTGGCCGCATAATTATATGTATTAGGATTTAAAATCCTACAACAGAACTATTTCCAGAGATTTATCCTTTTGAAAATTTGCATTTTACACTATATTGGGATACACATATTTCAGGCCATTTGTGTGCGTGTTCAACCAATAAGCACATTTCTTATTTCTGGATCCAATCAAGCGAAGTAGGATACATTAGCGTACATTAGGACTTAAATCAGATTCAAATGTGTTTTATTTCATCTCTATGAGACACTCATTCACTGAGGGGATTTTGGGTTGTAACAATGACACAAATGCCCAAAGGCTTGAGCGTGAGAGATAGAGTTGAAATGAAAAGGCTCTGCAGGGCATCTCTGCAGTTTTTAAATGGAAAATATTATTCATTTTGTGGCATGTTTTCCTCCTTGCGTTAGTCAAGGTTTTTTTTTTTTTGACTAAATAATCATAATTTAGCTTTGTATGTCCTTTTTATACCCTTTCTCTGACCCTTAGATTTAAACAGCATGTTTTTACAACAGTCCCTTTCAGACTAACCTCTATTAAAGATATCCCACCCTGCAAAAACTCATTTCTGGGACATGAATACAGGACATTGTATAATATTATCCTATATTTTATTATATTATATTTAGCGCTGTCAATCGATTTAAAAAAATTAACTAATTAATCGCACATTTTTCTGTAATTAATTGCACCTAACATTAAAGATTTTAATATATTTTTATATTGTAATAATTTCACATTTAATCTCCAAATTAATGTAGACACAAAATAAAAACGGTATATTTTAAATATTTGAACTAACAGGTAGGAATATCCAGAAATTGAATAAAGTTTTTAAACACTTTACTGCATAATTTATAAATTAAACATAGATTCATTTTTATTAAAGCTACAAAAGTTATTCAGTAAATAGCAGTGAGCGATTTTCTTTGTCTTTTGTTCTTTGATTAACATTAATGTCAGACTGTAGCAGTTTTATTAGGCTGCTGTCACTTTAAGACCTGCCGCACATGACGCGGATCTGCATCCTATTTTCTCACAACTCTTTTTACGTTCATTTAAGACTTTATTTAACTAATTTAAGACACTGTTTATGAGGATACCCGACAAAACTGGCATTTTGGCATAATTTTGTGTGTTTTTGTTGGCCGGTGCGCTGTCTGAAGCGGTTTTCTGTGTGTGTGAGTCGCATGTCTGTCACACAGACAGGAGATTCACAGACAGCGCAGCAGTTTTGTGGCTTATAGCGCTTGAATGGTTTAATAGCACTTGAATGAATGATAACATGATCATATAATGTAACGTTAGCAAAAGGATGATGGAAAAAAATGGATGCTGCGTTAATTGCGTTAAATATTTTTAATACGTTAAACTGAAAAAATTAATCGCATGTGTTAATGTGTTAATATTCACAGCACTAATGACACCACACTTAATTCAGACTGCAAACTCACAACATGCAGTAGGTACTTGAACAGCAGTGTTGGGAAACAGGTCACCAGAGCACTTATAAAGGCGCAGAAATCAAGCCCAAACCTGCCCCTGAGCTCTCCATCATAAGCCATTCCTGCCCTCTAGACACCAAACACGCATTAAAACACTCTCTCGATCCCTCCACTCGCTCTGTTTGCTCTGATAAAGAACTAAGCCATTTACCAGCATCCACCAGAGTTCCTGGTTACCTAGCGATGGTGGCAGTAGCCATGGGAGCAGTAGTCACAGCGACAGAGAGGATAATTGCAGCAGTTAGTTTCTTTTAATAGTGAAACTACCTAAGATGATGGAGCTGCGACTGAAGCCAGTGGGTATGTGATGAGTGTGTGTGTGTGTGTGTCACCAAATCTCACCAAACCTATCAAGAACAGGTCTGGGTCATATTTTATCACAAATTTAAAGGATAATTGAATGAAATTGTAGCCTATTTTTAAGCCTTTTCTTTGGTAATTTTACCATAATGCAGTGTTAAAATTAGTTATTTTAAATATACATGTATTTAAATTATAATGAGGAGGAAAAGTTTTCACACTGAGAAAATGAATTTTAAAAAATCTTAACTTATTTATTACTTCATTTTTATTTTGTGCTGAAATATGCCCTAGACTTGTTTTTGTTTTTTTGTGAGATTCACCCGTGAGGAACAGAGCGTCTTGGTTATTTGCAGAGGGAAAGAATATTTCAGTATCACGGTCTCGTGGAAATCTTCCTGCAGTGAGGCAAACTGTTCTACCCATAGCTCTATTTAATCCGATTTGCTTTGTGCCATTTGCTTTTGTTTTTCATCAGTTGTGATATTTAAGCCTATTATTTAGTTTAGTTTAGTTCGTCTTGCTTTGACAGACTCCGTGCGACACGTGTGCCGTAGCGTGTGTACTGTCGTGGAAATCAATTCCACCAGCCCAAGTCGTCTGGCAAATAAAGTCTCTGTTGTGTGCATTATGATTGAATGTACACACACATCTGTTGTGTGTAGACACACACATACACCCCCAACCCCAATAGCATAAGACCGAAGATGTAACAGATGTGCATCCGTCGTGTGAGCTGTTCCATTCGCCTGGAGACTTACAGATTAAACCAACAGGAATAAATCAAGGCTATTAGAATGGCTGCTAATGCCTAGAGAAAAGTGGAGAAACATACAGGCCAATGCTGCTTAATTAAGGGAGGGAGACTGACCATGAAACAGTGAGTAAAACTGGCCTGCCTTGTGTCTTTTTGACCTCCGAGCCAGCAGGGGGAGAGAGAGAACCCATCTAGTATGATTACCACGTATTTTGCTTGGAAAATCTGTGAAAGAGAGATTAGTCTGGAAACCATTGGGGTTTTTGTTGTCTCAGAGTGTATTTCCTTTTGTTAGCATTATGGTTCATAAACACAAATGTAGGGCTGTCACGATTCCTCGATTAAATTCAATTACTCAATTTTTTGCAATTTACCTGTGTTGAGTAACCGGAAAAATACTGGAAGTGGCACATTCCACTGATGAGAATCCATGAACTGCATTATTAGACCATTTTGCTTTTAATACTTTATTTGAACCTATTATTATTGCCTCATTGTTATTATATATGTATTTTAAGTCATTTTAAAGGCTATTGTTTGCTTAGCTCTGTTTTTATTACCACAAAAAATATCTGATTACTTTATTAATTGTCAAAATAATCGACCAATTACCAAAATAATCGTTAATGACAGCCCTACACAAATGTAATATTTTAAAATGCAGTATAATGCAGCTAAACAAATCAACAAGCTGTAGTCACTAGCAAGCTTGTGATCCACACAGATTTCATCCACATGCACAGGGTTTTTCCAGCATTTCTTAAAGCGAAAATTTGTTAAATGCATTCATGCACTAAAACCTCCCAGACTCAATTCCCCCTGGGAAGTTCCTACTTACAAGTTCAGAAGTCATAATTATGATGTGATGTGGCTTCAATGATTTTGGTTGGACTCACTGAGCAGCTTAATTTTTTTCACTCTTTTCTACTTTCTGACAAAGACAGGAAGCTTTTTAGTACTAATGCAACAACAAAAACAGTAAATGATGTACATTAGGTGTGTAATTGGTGCTTTATCTGTATTTTATCATTGTTGTGCAGCCATAAAGAATGGTGGGAAATGTAGTTTAGCCTGGCGCCTCATAAACCAGCTAAATGAGTAGCATTTTCCAGCAAGTTTTATCGCTATTTTTCATCTACAGTACACAAAATGCATAGAAGCGCAACTGTTCGGTCGATATTTACTGTTACAACTTTGCCATGATTGTTTAATTGAGTCAAAAACTGCAAGAGTGTCTACCTGCACTCGTGATGTAATTCCGGTCATTCCGACATGACTTTAAAGGCCTGGTCTAGACTAGCCAGAATCCAGCAGAAGTTTGAGTGACTCAGCAGGTGTGTTTGTGATAGTGCTGATCTCTCCTCTCAATGATTCTCTCCACACCCCTCCTCCTCTTCCTCGCGATCCGCTCAAATGAATCTGGAACTCACAGCAGGTAGGTGTATCGAACCCCGAGTCCCTAGTGTGGAGGCTGGAGACGAAATAGAGGCAGAAATCCATAAAGAAACTTTGTGAATGAGTAAGACGATCGTGGGGGAGCCTCTGAGGAGAACGCTGAGAGAGCTTGTGAGGTACAGAGCAGAAAAATAAAAGTATATGGATTATTGCTAGAACTTCTGGGAATTCCTGGAGCGGGAAAAGAAAAGATAGCTGCAAATGGTGCTGGAAGCTGTCAACTTGTGTTTGTCATCGAGTTCCATCTCTCACTAACTCTGTCTCCCTGACTTTCATATGCTTTTTGTGGACATGAAACAGCATATTGTACATTTGTCAAAGCTAATCTCATCCAGCTCAGGGAGCCAAAGTTTCTTAAAAAGAGGAACCATTTCCCCCAAATTATCAGCTCAGGCTAATGTGCTACTATGTTGTTGCAAAGAGAGATATTTTCTTTTAGAGAAATCTCTTTTTAAGGACTACAAAAAATGGCTGGTAGGGACTACAACAAGCTTCTTCCTGGGTTGGTGACATCACAAACCCTAAAATTTACATAAACCCCGCCCCCGAGAACACACAGCAAAGGGGGTGAGGCCATGTTGGGCTGCTTTAGAGAGGAGGAAGAGTTGTTGTAGTAGAGTGTTGTTGCCATGCCGTCATTTTACGCCGGACTGCTTCACAAACGAGGGTCAATTCAACGCTGGATTTACACAAAAGATTAACATGACGGCACATGCTAGTCGATGAGTTGAATCAACTCCACAGCAACTACATAAATTTATCCACTCACCATTCAGAAATGTGCAGATGCATTCTAAAAGTTGTAACTTTTTCCTGAGTCTCTCCATCAGTGTCCGACTCCGGTTTGACAATGTAAGGCTGAACACCGTTACTGACAATCCTCATTTTGGCTGCGTGAGATTCTCCAGCTTTGTTGTTGTTGAGCAACCGAAGCTCAAGCTATTAAAGCTCCGCCCGCTTCTGGAAAGTGGGATGGGAGCAGCAGCTAATTTGCATTTAAAGGGACACACACAAAAACAGCGTGTTTTTGCTCACACCCAAATAGGGTCAAATTTGACAAGCTATAATAAATGGTCTGTGGGGTATTTTGAGCTGAAACTCCACAGACACATTCTGGGAACACCAGAGACTTATATTACATCTTGTAAAAGGGGCATTATAGCTCTCTAATGTTTGTAAGATTTTTTTTTATTGTTTGCCATGTGAAACGTAAAACTTTGATTTTGAATGTAAAACAATTTATCTGAAGACTATTGAAGGTGTGTTTGGGCATCTGAGTTTCTCCTAGCTTCAGCCTAACAGGAAGCTTCCATAGATTATTTATCTGTGCTCGAAGGACTATGTGGCTCCTGCATTATTCACAGTTTAAAAGCAAGAGAGGCAATTTGGTTCACCGTTATGTTCAATAAGCATAGCATCAATCCCCAGCCGTGACGCAGGGCTCTGGTCCGGCCAGCGGAGGAGGTCGGAGACATATAAAGTTGTCTCCAGCTGTAAGTCCGATAAGACGGACGACAGCCAGCGTGGTTTCCCGAGCAAAAAGATGCAATCACACCGGACTCACCCGGGATAATCGAGGGTGGGGAAATAATGTTTTATTCAATCAATCAGGGTCAGTCTTCTGTGATGGACTGTTGTGATCTCCCCGTCATGTTTTGCTCTTCCGCTCTCCTTTGAATGGAGTCCATTTTCTTTGTTTTTCAGACCACATATAATCTTGCTGAATAATCCATTTTAGGGCCAGATAGAGGTTGGGTTTACATGCATGCAAAATCTACACACAGACACATACTCACCTATATGTAAATATATGTGTACTCATACACACTGACACAGGCGGTGCCTTGAGACCCAATCGATATGCTTCTCTTTCCTGCAAAGGCTGAAGGAGCCATTGAGATCATTCTTGGCTCGCGGCCACAAGCTCTTTTATCCTTCAAAGTGTGTGTGTGTGTGTGTGTGGCCTTCCAGTATTGATGTTGTGGTGTGTGCCATGTCTGTGTTTTATTGAGTTTGTGTACTGTGTGTTGTGAATGTTGTGTTGTGTGTATGACTCAATGTATAAAATGGAGAAAACCTATATACATTATCACCGTATCCTCTAAAAGAGCAACTGATACAGACATTTCTTCTCTATACCATCAGCATCGTTTATACTTTATGAGGGTTAAAGTAAAAGGGTATGAGTTTTATTTTGTCTGTTTCATTTTAGTCTATATATAAAAATAAAATAGAATAATAAAAAATAAAATATACAAATATATATAAAAATATTTATTTTATATATATATATATATATATATATATATATATATAAAATTGTAATTATAATTATTTTAAACAACTGTAATTATTTATATTTTTCATGTTATTTCATATTTCCATAAAATATGCTTTTTTATGAAATGGATATCACTGAAATCACTGTAATAATAAATTACAGCTCAGTAAGTGAGTCAGATGTTGGTTCAATAACTGCTTTGAATGATTCAGTGAGTTAATTTTATGAATGATTCTCTAAAAGAACCAGCTTATAAGAGTCATTTGATTGTGAATCAGATTACACAACACTTTAGCAGCAGCATAGCAATGCTGTGGCAACCACATATCATCCAACTTTAGCATGGTAAGCACCACAATGTTCTTTAAAAAAAAATTATTAAAAATCTAGTTAAAAACTACTATTTCACAGCATGTGTCATTTTTATTTTTTTTTTTTTCCATATGTTTCCTGTAGACTTTTTCTTCTAGACAAACATGCATCTCTGATTCAGAGCATCTAACAAGCCTTTCCTACAGAGCGGCAAATTGAGTCGCTTTTCAGCCTTTTCACTTTGTGTTTTTGTGGCATGACAGGCAGGTTACGCTTGCATGCGGCCGCTAATACCCTCCCGAACATGTACGGTTGATCCGTGGAGCTCAGAAGACCCGTCCGAGTAAACACACTAAACGCTCATAAACACACGCCACACTGACTCATTCAGCCAGACATCTGACGTGAAACACAAAAACAGAATTACGTTCTCAATCCAAAGTGGTCTTTCAATGCGTAAATCACAGAGGAGAAACGTGCAGCTCACGCAAGTGTGCGAAATGAAGTCTCCGGAGGACAGAACAAGAAAACAGAGAGGGGGAGAGGTATTAGGCAATAAGGCATTCAGGGTTGTGCTATGTTGTGAATTTAAGCTCTGATCCAAAACCTAGTGAGCTGCCTCGCTGTCTGCTGCCTAAAAAGGCTGCTGTCTTCATCTTAACTCACATGTGACAGATTTAAAACACTCTACAGACAGCAACTATCATGCAAATAGCACTCAAAGAAGACTCAACTCAAAACTGATTGAAATAGTTTGGCAGTAGCATGTTGCTAAGCTAAAAGTGAGAGGCTTTAATAAGCATACAGATGCACAGTACATAAAATGTTGGGTAAGATAATCAGTTTTACTGATAAAAATTAAAATAATGTATATTAATAATCAATATTTGTCTTTTTCCTCCACCATCTTGAATTAGCTTGTCGCAATGTATTATAGGATTTAAAGGGTTAGTTCACCCAAAAATGAAAATTCTGTTATTAGTTACTCACCCTCATGTCGTTCCACACCCGTAAGACCTTCGTTCATCTTGGGAACACAAATTCAGATATTTTTGATAAAAATCCGATGGCTCAGTGAGGCCTGCATTGCCAGCAAGATCATTTCCTTTTTTAATGCCCAGAAAGCTACTGAAGACATATTTAAAACAGTTCATGTGACTACAGTTGTTCAACCTTAATATTATAAAGCGACGAGAATTCTTTTTGTGTGCCAAAAAAACAAAATAATGACTTTATTCAACAATATCTAGCGATGGCCAATTTCAAAACGCTGCTTCATGAAGCTTCGAAGCTTTACAAATCATTTGTTTCGAATCAGTAGTTCAGAGCGCCAAAGTCACGTGATTTCAGTAAACGAGGCTTCATTACGTCATAAGTGTTTCGAAATTTCAACAGTTCACGTGACTTTGGCAGTTCGATACGTGCTCCGAATGAATGATGAAGATGAACGAAGATCTTACGGGTGTGAAACAACATGAGGGTGAGTAATTAATGACAGAATTTTCATTTTTGGGTGAACTAACCCTTTAATTCTCTGCAAAGGATAGAAGTGATACTTGGCTGCCTATACACACTCTAAAAATAATATGTTGGCTCAAAAAAATAAAAAAATAAAAAAATAAATAATAATGCAACAGTTTGCATACATTTTTTGAGTTATGACAACTTTGAGTAATTTACGTTCAACCAGCAAGCTACATTGAGTTAGAGGAACTTAATAATTTGTAGCTTAAACACAAATTTTTAAGTTGATTACTCAAAAAAATGAATTCGCTCCAACTGCCAGAGTTGTATCCCTGGAACCAAAGCTGCAAAAGAGAGATGGAAAATCTGAAAACACTGTAGTCAACATTTCAAACTGGATGACCACGAACACACTGTTTAATGCCAAACACAGGGGAAAACCCTGAAAGAAACTACCGTTCTGTCAGTACAATACAAGAAATAATACAACAACAAAACAATTCAATAAATAATAATAATAACAAAACAAATAAATACTATAATGCACAAATATAATCAGTATAAAGGGTGATGTCTGATTATACTCATAATATAGCACTTGCTTTTATAAAACTGTTAATATTAAATAAATAATAACAACACAAATTTGCATTGAAATGTTATATTATTAAGCAAATAAATATTGTAGAAGCAGATGTTTTGACGTCGCGCTGATGCTTTTATTTGAGTTCCTTAAAAAATATGGCAATGACAGCAATATGGTACAAGGCAATTATTTGTTCATTTTAATATTCAGAATAAACAGTTGTCACCAAGTAATATAGTTAATTATGCTGTTTACGGTTGCCAGTCAGTTTTATATAAGCACATTAATATATAATTGTATATATTAAGTTAATTATAAAATAATTTTAAGTGTCCTTAAGTCCACAAAACTTACTTGTTTTATAAAAAAGACATCACTGATGTAATGAAAAAAAAAGATCTGAAAGAGAGTCAAATGCTGGTTAAATGATTCAGTGAGTTGATTAGATAGACTGTAGACTGTTTCAAACCGATAACTTGTGGGTGTGAGAGGATTTTTAAATGATTCATAGACAAACCTGATCAAAAGAGTTATTTGTTTGTGTGGTACAATGTTCTTTTACAGCCTCTTTAAACACTTCTCATCCAATCAGAATTCTGAACTCTTGTTTTACAAACTGTTTTTTAAAACTGATGTATTGTCCAATCAGCATCCAGGACCGAAACTATCCGTTTTATGTGTTTAAACACGATGTGAGGGCAGTCAGGAAGAAAGAGAGAGAAATGGAGTGAGAGAACTCGAGTGGAAGATACACAGCTTCAGGCAAACAGAAAACAATTGTTTCACTTCCTCCCGTAACCTGTTTCACCTTTAAACAGCAGATCTCTTTCACTCAATTAATTTCTGCACATTGGCTGTGGAGTGCAGTGGAAAAGGGCTTTTATAGCCGCCTTTTATTTCGGAATTTTCTCTCTCTCTGTTTCTCTGCTCCGGTTTTGTTTACATGCCACTATTTGTTTTTTATTCTCTTCTGTTATGAAGACTTGTGGACTTCACACATTGAAAACACATGGGGGCGGATTCACTAAACAATCAAATGATGGTGAAGAGCGTTAGAACTGGGCATGGATCCAGACCTGCACTGAGGAGCATTTTTGACATGTTACAGAGCCAGTGTGTATAATTTCTTTAGTTAATTGGGTGCTAAAACAACACTGACAATATCCTTTTTTAATGAATTCCCTCCATATAGTATCTTGGGAAGCCATTCAAACACACAGACCAGAGCCACGTACATCCATACAGTAACAAATCCATCCTCTCCACCCTTTGCCTCCTGCATAAACACATTCATTTGCATCCTTCAAATCCACAGACAACAGAAGTTGACACGCAAAAAGCCATGACGGGAAACACGCATTCACATTTGCATACAAGCCTCCCTTGTCCCCTGCGCTCCCGTGTCTGCTTGTCACAGATTGTTTTTGCTGCTTAAATATATTTTTCAGTGATTGACTGCAGGACTAATGATGAACCTGCAGCATTCAAAGGGTCCGGGTACGAGAAGGAGGAATGTTGAATTTTAATCTGTTGACCCATCCTGCTCTATGAGTCACTGGGTTGTGCTGCTCCGCTAGTCCTCTGATTTAGGGGTCAACAGGTCAACTGAGTGCAGCCCACTCGACGACCTCTTGTCAATCTCTGTCGTTATGGTAACCGTTATGGTTCAGTTAGAGCAGACGCGTTATTATCCGCGAACAGGTTTTCCCTGCTGAGCTTCTGACATGATATGGAAGAGAAAATTGTCCTGAGATGAGCATGGTCAAGTGATTCACTGGCGGCCGGTGAGTCATCACCTGTTGTTCTTTTATTCGTCAGTGTCCAGTCATCCTGACAGTGGGCTGTTTTTATGTCGCCTCAGTTTATAGCCCAGGATGCTCATTTAGGGACCCAGAATCTGGTATAGATGCATCTATAGGCAGTAAACATAAAATCATTGTACCTGTTCTAGTCTAAGATGGATTTTAAATAGGGATGCACCATCATAAAAATTTAAGTTTATACAAATAATCTATATACTGTATAGACAAGTAACCTATATATAAAAAAAGTAAAAAAATTATTATTATTATTATTATCATTATTTAAAATGTCAAGTCATAGAACTGTAGGTTTATACAAATAACCTATATATGGACAAGTAACCTATATATATAAAAAAAAAAAGAGTAAAAAATATTATTATTATTATTTAAAATGTCGAGTCATAGAAATTTACGTTTATACAAATAATCTATATACTGTATGGACAAGTAACCTATATATAAAAAAAAGTAAAAAAAAATTAAAATAATTATTAAATTATCTTAAAATATTATTGACGTTTTAAATAATGTTTTACTATAATTATATATAGTAAAAATATTATTTAGAATGTCAATAATATTTTAATTACAAATTATAATTTTTTAACTAATATTATAATACTACTATTAATAATACTATATGATTAATTTTAATATAATAATCGTTTTAGTAATATGAAAATAAAATAATAATTTTAATATGTGTAAAATTATAAATCACACTATATATATATATATACACACACACACACACACACACAATATAGTAGGAAAGATTGATAGTTTTCATAGTCTTTTTGAAACTTGGCATAGAAAGAATATACTGTTTGAATTTGAAACAAACAAACAAAAAAAACATTTTGATATTATATGCTTCCAATATTTGTCTAATCAGATCAATGCCAGTAACTTATGTTATTATTGACAATTACCAATATGCTCATTGATTTTACTCTCTTCGGTCCTCTCATTTGTGTCTGTTGTATATATCTGTTATGGGATTGATGTGGCATCACATATGTGCTATTTTTGTCTGATTTCAGTAAACCCATTGAGTCCAAGAAGCCTGTCTTGAATTTCTGCCCAGAGTGAGATGAAGCAACTAGTCCAGTAGTCCAGACCACTGTTTCACTTCCAGAGTCATACACTGCCAAAAATGATTAGGAACAAAAAAATGACACCAGACCAAAAGGCTGCTGGGAAATACGGCCATGCTAATCTTATCATCATCAAACATGTCTTAATGTCATGACAATCAAACAAAACGACAGTGCTACGCCGTGTTCACTAACTATTAGTGGATTCTTATTTTATTATATGGGTAAATCTCACTAAACCTGTCAAGATCATGTCCAAGTCATTATTTTACCCCACATTATAAATGTAAAATTAATTTTTCTTACAAAAGACCTTTTTATGACCATAATGATCAATGTCATTCTCATTACTGTAATGTGAAAGAAAATTATATAAAATTATAAATATAAAAATTATGAAGAATGAGAATTACAAAAACAGATTTATTTATTTGTTTATTTTTATTTAGGGATGAAATATAACCTGTACCCAACGTCTCTACCTGCAGATCATAATGGTCTCCTCCTCTTCGTCTAGTTCAACATCTGTTTGTTAGCTGATGAATTGGGAGTTTGAATGTTACGAAGTGTCTCTCTCTGCTCTAATTAAGCACGTTTTAGCAGGACTCTGGCCTGGTGACGGGCACACAGCACACACGTCGCGCTCTCCCCGTTCCCTCGAACAGCTCGCAGACGGCACACGCTTCCTTCCTTTTGAGCTCCGAGTTTGCATAATTACCCAGGTAATTGCGGAGTAATTGGCGGCGTCACCTGCTCCCAAGACGCGCCAGCATTGTTTTATCAACAGCTGGAATCAAACCTGCGTGAGGAGAGAGATGAGGAAAGAGAGAGAGAGAGACATTTTAGAAAGAAAGAGGGTAGAAAGTTGTCTGCTCGGGGGACGGTTACCCTCTCGTTATGAATGGAAATGTATGAAAATGCACCCTGCCTGCAGCCACAAAAAGACTAGAACGACAGGAGAGGAAGTTGGGAATGCAGAGGGAAGGAAAAGTTGAAGATAGCACAAGAATTAGGGAAAGAAAACCAAGGAGAAGTAAATAAACAAAAGGCAGAAAGAAGTGCGTGACTGAGACACAGTGGGTGAGGAGAGAAGAGAGATCATGTCTATCTCGAGGGGAGAAAACGAGGTGTCAGCCTTTGTTTCTCTCTCACTGTCTGTCGCACTTTCTCGCTGTGAGGCTGTGGAGGAGAAGAGAGTATTTGGTTAAAGCCTGGTGCATTATTCATTCTGTTTAATAGACTGGGCTTCTTTAAAACCTGCAGGATAGTTGAGAAACCCTGTGCTTCTTAAAGGGGCAGTGCACCTCTAAATGAGGATTCTGTCATCATTTACTTACAAAAGACAAAACACGTGAGAATAAATGATGTTTGACATTATTAACATGGTTTGCAAGTAAGATTTTCAGTGAGTAATAATTGTACATTTATTGGGTTTTATTTGTAATATTTTGGAGCTCAACAGGCCTAATCCTCATTATGGAAAAGAGATGTAGACATTCTGGAATATGTTTTCTTTTGTGTTTCACTGAAGAAAGAAAGTCATATGGGTTTGGTAAAGACATTAAAGGGGACCTATAATGCCCCTTTTACAGGATAATATACGTCTCTGGTGTCTCCAGAGTGTGTCTGTGAAGTTTCAGCTCAAAATATCCCACAGATCATTTATTATAGCTTGTCAAGTTTGACCCTATTTGGGTGTGAGCAAAAACACACCGTTTTTGTGTGTGTCCCTTTAAATGCAAATGAGCTGCTGCTCCCATCCCACTTTCCAGAAGAGGGTGGAGCTTTAATAGCTTGAGCTTCGGTTGCTCAACAACAACAAAGCTGGAGAATCTCACGCAGCCAAAATGAGGATTGTCAGTAACGGTGTTCAGCCTTACATTGTTCAAACCGGAGTCGAACACTGATGGAGAGACTCAGGAAGAAGTTACAACTTTTAGAATGCATCTGCACATTTCTGAATGGTTAGTGGATAAATTTATGTAGGTGCTGTGGAGTTGATTCAACTCATCGACTAGCATGTGCCGTCATGTTAATCTTTTGTGCAAATCCAGCGTTGAATTGACCCTCGTTTGTGAAGCAGTCTGGCGTAAAATGACAGCAAGGCAACAACACTCTACTACAACAACTCTTCCTCTTCTCTAAAGCAGCCCAACATGGCCTCACCCCCTTTGTTGCGTGTTCCCGGGGCAGGGTATGTAAATTTTAGGGTTTGTGATGTCACTAACTCGGGAAGATGGCAAAAAAAAAAAAAAAAGTAATATGTAATTATGTGCAATTTTCATTTCATGTTCGAAAGTTTGGGTTTTTTATGCTTTAGAAAGAAGTATCTTATACTCACCAAGGCTGCATTTATTTGATCAAAAATGCAATAAAAACAATAATATTGTGAATTTTTTTTTTCTTTGATGGCAAATATTATTACCTGAAATCCTTCTAATATGCTGATTTTCTGCTCAAGAAACATTTCTTATTATTATCAATGTTGAAAACAGTTGTGCTGCTTAATATTTTTGCATAAACCATGATACATTTTGTTTTCAGGATTCTTTGATGAATAGAAAAGGTTAAATTGAACAGCATTTATTTGATATAGAAATCTTATATAACATTTCAAATGTCTTTACTGTCACTTTTGATCAATTTAATGCATCCTTGAATAAAAGCATCTTTTAGTGTTAATGGAATATGAGGAAGAAATACAGAGATACTGGTGTGTTAAAGGATCATGGAGTCCTCATGACTCTTAACAGTCCAGATGGAGTGACACCTTGAGTCTTGTCCTTGTGTTCTTCACATTTACAGAGCACAACACAAACGCCTCCTACACAGCAGCCTCGACACACATTGTGCGTCACATCAACACGCTGAGAAGTTTCATTAAACTGCAAAGCAGTACCTGCATTCGCACAAACATTGACCCGTACACATTCATTCTTAGAACCTACAGAGCAGCATCTGCTGTATAACTGAGTGAGCTTTCGTTTATTCATGACTAGATTTACATGAAACATGTGCTTTATGGCCAAACTAATAGGATGGCACACATATAGGCAGGAACGCAGTGAAGGACGCAGGAATTCACTGTCAAGGTCGTTACTCCTATTAACTGCTGCTGATTCGTTTGCAACATCCGACAGAATTATAGAGTGAGGCGTAATCTGAGAGAGCCCACATCTCCCCAGCTGCTCGTTACATCCCACCGATACACACAGGAGGCGACGGACACACACGGGCTCTCGTCTGGAGGATTGGTGCTGTCTGGTTGTGGCACAGCAGCATCTGCTGGTGAAAGAGACGCACAGGCTTGAATTCCCTCAGTTAGGCAGTTTTTGCTTCACGATTCCACACAAGCATAAATATAGCGCTCTACTTTTAACATGTAATGTTCATCCACACGTTCACACACATCAGCGGGTCCACCGAGGTTCATCCTCCTCGCTAACCGTCTCGGTTCCGCCGTGACCAGGTTTTTGCGGAGGGCAGCTGCGCTCCCAGAGCCCTGCGGGGGTAATGAGAGGAAATCCTCCCTGCTGAATTGATTCCCAAACTGAGACGAATAGGGAAAAACTGCCTCAGCCAGCATGTCTGGCAGCGAGCTGTCATGTGGAACGCAAAGGTGAGGATTTTGAGCAGTTTGGGGCAAACATTCATGTTTATTTGAGGTGCGGTTTGGCTGTGTTGGGATTATCTAGCAAGCCAAAATTAAAGCATCATTGAATGCAAGCAGAAGAAATTGGAGTAAAGCATTCGTAATAGGTAGACTGTTGCATTCATGATCATATTTGTATTTATTTGAGTCATTTGTAGTTTGGTTGTGTTGGAATTATGATACAAAATTTAAAATGCCTGTGGCTCGGGATTGATTGGGAATGTGCCCAAAGCCAAATAGTATGTACGGAAAGGAAATGATGGAGCCTCTAAAGGGATGGAAAATGTGATGGGAGGAAGAAATATATTTCAATGCTTTCGTATTCTCTCATAATTATATAGTTGGGTAATTATATTTTATATAATTTACGAGCATCATGGAGCCACTATGAATATACGAGTTATTCGATCATTTTTGAATGCACACTCGCTTTTTTACTTTCACTTTTTAATTTGCGATAATGTGTACTCTGTGTATTGGGAGTGGCCGTACTGACCACAAATTTTACAAGACAAGATATTTGTCTATTTGTATGTTGCGCTCCAAATCCTCCGCCATCGTCTTGTCAGTCATCTCTCCTTACTAACTTCACGTGATGAGTGAAATCTGATATACTGTATTGTAACCGACTACCGCAGCAAGCCTAACCATGTCCCTTTAGGGGCTCCGTAGAATGAGCATTTTCTGCACCTTTTTCGAATTCGGATTTATGCTTCAAGCACAATTCAATTACTTAACTGTGGAAGAAATGAAAGTGGCATGTGAAGGCCAACTATGCTAACCCATACTCACAATTTGTCCTCTGCATTTAACCCATCCAAGTTATTGCACACACATTAGGAGTAGTGAGAAGTGAACACACACATACACACTGCAAACCCAGGACACACACCCGGAGCATTGGGCAGCCATTTTGCTGTGGCGCCCGGGGAGTGATTGGGGGTTAGGTGCCTTGCTCAAGGGACCTCAGTCATTTCCTGCCGGTATTGAGAATCGAACCCGCAACCTTCGGATTACCAGTCTGACTCTCTAAACGTTAGGCCCAATTCACACTTTGGGTGGAAGAACACCTAATTTCCCTGAATCCATCATCCGTGTTGAATTTCTTTGATTTGCTACTGACTGAATTCCTTTTCCAGTCATTCCGGTTCAACTTCCTGTGAAGGATGTGGCCAATTCAATTAAAATTCACACTTATGAATTGAGAGGGAGTCGATTCTTTAATTCCAAATGTGATCATGACTGTTTTTTTGTTGCATGAAAACAGGGAAAAAGCTACTGTTCAATAACAGATTTTTAAATGTCATTAATGATGGTTACAATAGCATAACCATTGGGAATGCATACGCCTTCATGATAACAGCTGAACTATTTTATTTATTGTTGAATTCATGATAAAGGGACATTCATGACCACTGTCCATGACCATTGTCTTAATCAGTGATTTCAGGATGGTATTTACCCAGAAATCCTCACAGTCGTCCTGCAGGTTTGGCCACAACTTCCTGCCACTGGCCGACTGACTGCGAACTTCAGCTGCGTCTGAGGAAATTTTAAAAAGGCCAGCACATTTGTGTTAGGAAAGAGAGAGTGCCTGACCTTTCAGAAAGACGATACCTGTTTCCCTTTTCTCTCCATTTTCGCACTCGTTCTCTCTCATGTTTTTCTCTCTCTCTCGCTCTGCTAACATCACACCCGCCCGCCGTAGAAATTCAATCTCGTTTTGAACATGCTTCGATTGAAACTGCACTTGATGTATCTCCGGTCGCCAAACAAGAGCGAGTGTCTCGCTGTTTGTATTTCCAGTGCGATTCATTTACCGTGTCATGTTACGCCGTCCCTTTTTATGCTAATGCACTTGTCACAGTCTATTTTAGCTCTGACGTTGGCATTTGTTTTGCGTCGGCCCCGTTTTAGTGAACGCACAAGTTTTGCATTCAGATCTAAAGTGCTTTTTATCGCCTTCGGAAGAAATGGCAGTTGAAAAGGCATTTGGAAAGCTCATAAAGGGTGGAATATGTAATGTGTGTAGTTTTTCTTCCTCTCCCTCCCCCTTCTGTCTCTCGCTCGCTTGAAACCCATCCAATTGGCTTGGCGGTAATTGAATCTTAGCCGTCTGGCCCAGAAAGGCAGCGTGCAGGAGTTTAGTTCTGTTGTCCCATTTTGCTCTCATGATGTGTGTGCGTATGTGCCCGCTTTTGCTGCGCTGGGACTCGCAGCGAGGGCTCATGGGATAGATTGTCCTTATGGACGCCAGGCTGTGGTCATCGTAGATGGATTATTGTAGCATACTATCAGACGAGTCCTACAAAACTGTATGGTCTGTGTTGTATTAGTTTATTGCTGCACTGTGAAATGAAGCTGCTTCCTGCTACCTTATTTAAAGGAATAATTCATCATTTACTTACCCTCACATCTTAAACCTGTATGACTTGGAACAAAAAAAAAAGATAAATAGTGCAGAATATTCTAAAAGAATAAGAACTGGTGGTGCTGAACTGCTGAAAAATGGCAAAAAGCCTAAAAGTACCATGAAAGTAGTTCATGCAACTTGCTATAAGCTAAATCTTCTGAAGACATATGATCACTTTATGTGAGTAATTCATCTAAAAATTATCTCAAATTTCATTTTGCTTAAGTTTTACATACTCTAAATTTCTAAGTGTACTGATTTGTTTGGTTGCCTTCGTCATGATGGTTGCTGCAGTGTAGACACAGTTTAAGTATTGTTACTCATTTCATATGCAAGGAGGTTATCCAATCATAGCAAAGATCATTTACTACAGTACAAATGTCTTGAAGGAACAGTTGCAGCCTGTTTCATTCTCAGGGTCAAAGAATAGTCATGATAAACTCAATTACCACTGTTTTTGGTGCTTGGAAACCTTAAGTCATTTTGTAAGTGGGGGAAAATTTGCTTGAGTGTAAAAGTTTTATTCAATGATATTCATCGTACGTTCTCCATGAATATTCATGAAGGTCGCTAAACTTCTTCTGCAATATATTTTTGCCCATCACTCTCCCTGACGCAGGAGAGCTCATCAACGGCGTGTTCACTCACTCACCGCTGACAGACAGACAGGTGGGAGAGGAGTCCGTCATAGAGACAGGCCAGACAGACTGACAGGAGCGCTCAAGAAACTCTCAAGGAGACAAACTCTCAACTAATTACAGGCAACGGATGTTCTGGCCTTCACATACAAACAACCACCCAGACGCAGGCGTGTGCAGGCGGTACATACCGTAGACGAACTAATTGCTGCCCACTGTGTGACCTTTCTTCTCCCGTCACAGATAAACGGAAGGCAGCCATAAAGACTCTTGGACATTTCTAGATGCACACATTTTGCTTGCTTTAAGCTCACATTTAACCATCTAATACATGTTTAAACATCTATACTGCTCTTTAAAATGATAATAAAGATTGTGAGTTGTCACTCGAGTTGGCAATATGAGTTTGTTTTTATACTTAGGGTCAGTGGTTTGTTCCACTCTGTAACCTTAAAGGATTAGTTCACTTCAGAATTCAAATTTCCTGATAATTTACTCACCCCCATGTCATCCAAGATGTTTATGTTATTCTTTCTTCAGTCAAAAAGAAATTAAGGTTTCTGTGGAAAACATCCCAGGATTTTTCCATATTTGAGGACTTCAACAGTTACCAACGGATTGAAGGTCCAAATGTCAGTTTCAGTGCAGCTTCAAAGAGCTCTACAGAATCCCAGACGAGGAATACGAGGAATAAGGGTCTTGTCTAGCAAAACGATCTGTCATTTTCTAAAAAAAAATTTAAATTTATATACTTTTTAGCCACAAATGCTCATCTTGCACTGCTCTGCGATGTGCCACGCATTACGTAATCATGTTGGAAAGGTCACTCAAAGCAGTGCAAAATGAGCATTTGTGGTTAAAAAATATATAAATTGTTATTTTTTTTTAGAAAATGACCAATCGTTTCGCTAGATAAGACCCTTATTCCTCGTCTGGGATCATGTAGAGCCCTTTGAAGCTGAAACTGTAATTTGGACCTGTTGAAGTCCACTATATGGAATGTTTTCCTCAAAAACCTTAATTTCTTTTCAACTGAAGAAAGAAAGATATAAACACCTTGGATGACATGGGGGTGACTAAATTATCAGGGAATTTGAATTCTGAAGTGAACTAATCTTTTAATCAAATTGTGATATAGGTATCTGTGAATATTAAGTTGCTATTATTGTTAAAAGTTTAATAAATTATTACATTGAAAGAGTTTTAAAGATTCAATTGATCCTTTTGATTATTCAAATGTAAACAAAACTATATAAAATGCAATTCAGAAACATTAAAACAGAAAACACAGAGTTTGGGGGAAAATAAAATGGCTATCACAGGGCCCTACAGTATTAACCATGATGCTTACTTTAGCAAACGCCACTAAAAACTTTTGCACCAGCAAGGCTGATTGACCTCGCTATATTCAACATTGCTTCCACAGCTGTCCTGCTTCCTCTCCGACCCCTTGATCCCACAGAAAGAGTGATGGAAAGAAGTCACAGCGAAGGTCTTTTCAGATTTCTGGACGAATTGTTAACTGAAGGTGGCTGGAGGTTGTGTTTGTGTGTGTGTTTGTGTGACGCCCTTTAAAAACTTTCCCCAGCTCTGCGGATCTGTGTAAGGCTGCAGGGTAGCGAGCAGATCTTATTTTCTGATAAGTTTACGTGATGTCTGGGATTTTGTGGCCCTCTAACAGGTCGTAGAACAAGCCTGCAGCTCACGGGCACGACCGATGGAAAGAGCGGACGCTTAGTGCTAATCCCTTTGAGAGCGCTGGGACACACATATCGCCTAGTGTGTTTGTGTGTGAGAGATGAGAGTGTGTATGTCATGCTCTCTGTTTGTGTGGTCGAGTGTAAATTCGAGATATGCAGAACCTAAAGAAGTCCTGTGTAATTAGTCTCTGACACTGATCAGCAGGCCCACACTGAATCTTCACATCCTCCAGCATGTTTGTTTACTGAATATTGAGGTGGATCTGATTAATGTTTTCACCTAGCAGTTCCACTTGACACATTTTACCATATTTAAATCTGCAGCTTTTCCCCAAACATCAGTGCAGATGTGAAGTCTGCAGATCCCATCTTGTCTGAGTTTATGGAGCCCCTTTGATACACTGAAAATAAATAATGTTCTTATTCAGTGTTTTTGTCCTTTTTTCCATCAAAAAAATGCCTAAACATATTTAGAATGATATATTTCAGTATCCTAAATAAATATTTTACTCTATGTTGTTTTGCATCTCAAGTAAATTTTATCTTGTTTTAAAAAATATTTACATTTTTGTACTGGAAAACAAGATAAAAATATTGAGTAAGTTATAAGTGTAGTAAGTTGTGTGTTTTAAGAATAAACCTCAATATGAAGACAATTTAAAGTTTGACTTTTTTTTTTATTTTTTATTAAAGGGCGATGGATGGATTTGTTAAATGATCAGGCTTTCCCTCATCGTTTGGCATTAAGACAGACAGAGAGAGAGTAGGACGGCATGCCATGGTAGCAGACGGCCGCTGCAGTCTAATTAAATTAATGAAGACACATGTTGTCCGGTCGGCCTGACGGGGCGGCTGTCATCTCTGTGCCGGCTGGGGCCTGTCGAGGAGGGAATGGGGCCGCTCGGTTCTGGCCCGACGCCATGAACATTTAACAGGCTGCATGGTTCCGTTCTAATCAGACTGGATCCGAACAGGACCTCATGATTACAACAGGACAGGGACTATGACAGTGACGTTGAGATCAGATCATAACTTTGTTCTCTGTTGAGTTGAGTTTAATTTTTCATTTCAAGTATTAACCTCAACCTCATTTTATTTTATTATTTTATTTTATTTTATTTTCCAGAATCTTGGAGAATCTTAAAAAATTTGAGAGACAGGAGAAAATGTAATTTGCTCTTCATTTAATCTTTTTATTTTATTTTATTTTATTTTATTTTATTTTATTTAAATATTTAGATTGTTCTTCCCTATGGACCTTGGTTAGGGTTGATTTAATTTAATCTAGAGAAAAATTTGAGAGGCAAATCTCTTTAACAATAAGAGAAACATTTCTTAACATAATTTTATTTTATTTTATATTTTATTTAATTTAATTTGTTCTTTCCTTGAATTTAATCAGGGTAGATATCATATTCAATTTGACACAAATGAAACAGGTCTGTGAGGGATAGATGCTTTTTATTCACTGTTTTTTTTTTTTTTTTTTAAATGTGTTTCCATTACAAATTCCATGCATTCCATGCATGGGTAGGTACCTGTAGCTCCATAATGTGTCAGAAAAAGAATTGAGGCATAGTAGAATAATGAACACTTGAAGTTATTGATGAAGGTGATTCAGTCTCCAGATAAAACACACTGTGATTCTCCAAGATTCTGGAACTTTTTTTATACATATCAGGAGGAGCTGCCTACATTAGAACAAATCCAGCCTCCAGTCAACATGACGACAGAGCCCTCTGCCTTCTTCCTGTTCTTTCCAACAGAAAATAGAAAAGGGGGCGTGAGAGACGGGAACATTTTCATCTCATGGGTGTGAAGACGGTGTTTCCCAAAAAATGCATTTGAGAAGCGCTTTGCTCCGTTAGATTTGCCAAACTGCGTCAAATGCAGTTGGAATAGAACTTTGACTGAATGACTCAAGCTCACTAGTGTCGTTGTTTATTTGATGTGCTGGTAATTACCCACCATTCTAGTTCCTCAGGTCACACTATATTTAAACATGCGGTTCACAGTACGTCTCGCAGCCTGCGTCATATAGATAGTCGGTTGATTCAGCTGGCTTTTCCTCTATGAGTGTCTGACACCCACCAGCGCATTTTTCCAGAGCTTAACAGAAAACAGACCTTGTGTTTCAGGCAACAGATTAAATTAACTTGAGGTGGGAAATAGAAACGAAAACTGATGCGAGAGAAATTCCCCCGAGAGGGACACGATAATAAAAGATGTGTGAAAAGTGACGTGTTTGAGGAATGAGATGCGCAGGTGATGAATTGACAGAGCTCTGGTTAACCCTGCATTGCAACAGCTTGGAATGAGGAAAAAGACGGTGATTGCTTGATTGGAGAACTAGTTGACCTTTGAACTCCACCTGCTAGACACGCTCTTGTGTTCTATCTGCACTGTTTTGTAATTGTTTATGTACATATTCGCCAAATAGATGTTTTGTTTAGCTGTCTCTGTTTTTAAAGTTATGCACTTTGCTTTTTAGGATGGCACGTCAAGTTTAAAATAGTTCAGAAAGCATAGACCGTTGTGTTCTGTTCTGTTGTGCTCTGTCTAGCTGTGTTTGAACACATCTTGTAGGAATATACCCTAACTCAGGACTAATTATTAGTGGTGTAAAAATGCATTCATGCATTGTGATGCATTGATCTGATAATAACAATTCAGTGGTTACAGAATGTGATTATCGATTATGATGTCTATATTGTATTCATAATTGCGAGCATTCATTAGAACAAAGTAAATTAATTTGAGTTTTCTTCCTTAGTTCTATTTATTACACATATTCAAATGTTTTTTTTAAAGGGGACCTATAATGCCCTTTTCGCAAGATTTAATATTATTATAAGACTTATTAATATAAGTTTCTGGTGTCCCCAGAATGTGCCTGTAAAGTTTCATCTCAAAATACAGATCATTTATTATAGCTTGTCAAATCTGCCCTCTATTTGGGTGCTGCTCCCGGCCCACTTTCTAGAAAAGGGCGGAGCTTTAACAGCTCACGCTTTGGTTGCTCAACAACAACAAAGCTGGAGAATCTCACGCAGCCAAAATGAGGATTGTCAGTAACGATGTTCAGCCTTACATTGTTCAAACCGGAGTCGAACACTGATGGAGAGACTCAGGAAGAAGTTACAACTTTTAGAATAAAACTGGACAAATGATTAGTGGATAAATTTATGTAGTTGCTGTGGAGTAGATTCAACTGATCATGTGACCTTCAGTGAGATAAAGATGTTCATTATTGATATATTAATTATTGTTTCAAGAAACTTCCCATCACATGAAATGCAACTCTCATAAGGCACATTCAGCAATCTAATTCTGTTTGTGTTGGTTTACCAACATTATATTTTTATTGGCTCAATACCAAATATACATCAAAGTTTTGTCTAATATTCATTTTTTCAGTCTGAATTGAAAGCTTGATTTATTATTTTGTTGATATTCAAATATAGTGCAAATGGTCTCTCCAGTTATGTTTTTATCTTCAGCATATTTTTGGAAATAATCATGAATATGAAACTAAGTGGGTGGTCATTGGTCAGAATAAGCTGAAAACTATATGTATGTAAGACTGTGTTTAGTCTGTGTCTGATATACAAAGGAAAGATTCTATTCCACATATAAGGTCTAAAAAAAGTTCAAATGTCATTATTTTGGAGGTTCTTGCCCTCTTTTCCAATGCAGCAGCTGAAGCCACTTGAGTTCAATGTGCCGTGTGAGCATGTCAGATCCACTCAGACAAACATCAGTGCAGAGTGGGGATGTCGTGACCTTCCGTCATCTTTTCTTTTAAGAGGTGGAGTTCACATCAGGATAGTGTCATTAATATTGTAAGGGTTGTTGGGTACAGCATGTGCGCGCCTGTGTTTCCCCTCCTCATCCTTCTCTCTCTGGGACCGGCTGAGGAGTGTTTGGGAACAGACAGAAATAGAGAAGAAGAGGAGCAGATCAAACAAGGACCGCCTCTCCTCGCAGTTCCTCTCTCATCCTTCATCTTCACATCAGTATCGTGTGGCAGGCGCTGTTCTCACCCGCGCACCTCTTTGAAGTGGCATTAGGGGTTCACAAAGGATTTAGGCCAAAGTCTGTAATAGGGGAAAATTACAGAAAACCTGCACAGAAAACCTGAACACTAGAGCTTGTTAATGGCCAATGACAAGTGTCTGATCAAATATCAATATAATGCAATTTAATAAGAGCACAACTGTTGTTCACAAAATATACTCAAATTACATACATATTTATTTATACTTAAAAATACTCAATATTCTACTAAACTAGATTGCACAATGCTATAAGGTCGCTTTCTGGGCAGTCGCTGGAGTTTAAAGGGGTCCTTGATTATGATTTCACTTTTTTAACTTTAGTTAGTGTGTAATGTTGCTGTTTGAGCATAAACAACATCTGCAAAGTTACAACGCTCAAAATTCAATGCAAAAGGAGAAATTTTCTTTTACAGAAACAAACGGCTGGTAGGGATTACAACGAGCTTCTTCTCGGGTTAGTGACATCACAAACCCTAAAATGTACATAAACTCTGCCCCCGATAACATGCAACAAAGGGGGTGAGGCCATGTTGGGCTGCTTTAGAGAAGAGGAAGAGTTGTTGTAGTAGAGTGTTGTTACCATGCCGTCATTTTACACCAGACTGCTTCACAAGCGAGGGTCAATTCAACGCTGAATTTGCACAAAAGATTAATATGACGGCACATGCTAGTCGATGAGTTGAATCAAGTCCACAGCAATACATTTATCCACTAGCCATTAAGAAACATCCAGTTTCATTCTAAAAGTTGTAACTTCTTCCTGAGTCTCTCCATCAGTGTCGACTCTGGTTTGAACAATGTAAGGCTGAACACCGTTACTGACAATCCTCATTTTGGCTGCGTGAGATTCTCCAGTTTTGTTGTTGTTGAGCAACCGAAGTGCAAGCTGTTATAGCTCCGCCCTCTTCTGGAAAGGGGGCCGGGAACAGCAGCTCATTTGCATTTAAAGGGACACACACAAAAACTGTGTTTTTGCTCACATCCAAATAGGGACAAATTTGACTAGCTATAATAAATGATCTGTGGGGTATTTTGAGCTGAAACTTCACAGACACATTCTGGGGACACCAGAGACTTATTACATCTTGTGAAAAGGGGCATTATAGGTCCCCTTTAATACACGGGGTTTGGAGATTGTTCAGATCACTGTCCCCAAGTATGAGCAGTGCTAATAGAGATGCTTGTCTTAACAAACACCACTAATTATTTGTGACACGTCTTGTGTGTGAGAGAGAGAGATGAAGAGAGGCACAGAGTGAAAGAGAATATATTTAGCCTCCCTGAAGCACTATGTTAGTTTTTCTGGAAAGCTTTGGTACTTTATCAGACAATATTATCACTCAAACGATCCTGCAGTACTTTCAGCCTCTATTTCTATTTCTGTCTCTCTCTCTCAAATGCTCATTTAATTGATCTCTTACAAGATCACTTATGGAGAAACTATTTTACAACATACACTCACATAATAATTCACAGCAGGTTAGTGCACTAGATTTGGTTATTTAGGATAGAAAGCATATTTAATTTGATGTGAATGAAAACAAGGTTTTTTCAGTGTGTCATACTGTTTCAAGGTCCTAGGTTACATCTCATTTTCACAATCTCATGTTTTCCAGAGTTCTTTTCACAGTATAATGTCTATCCCTACAACCTTGTTTTCATTCACGTCAAATTAAATTAGGTATCTAAAGACCACATGACCACCCTTGAGGAAGAAGCATGTGAGTCACACAATAAAAAAAACTACACACACACACACATACATAGCCTCTCGAAATAGTTTCCTACATAGATGAACCTATCACACACACCCTTACACAGATACATGTACGTTTTGTTTGAAACACACTGATCATATCTAAGAGTCTCTGTGTCAGTGAGTGCTGAGGTTTATAGAGGTTAAACGGTAAATACGGAGCCCGAGTCTGTTTATAGTGCTGCCATTTTTCTAAGTAAATATCTCTTCTCCTGACCTCTAGCAGGCAGGCAGCGTGCGTCGGCCCAGTAAAGCGCATAATCACTCTAATTAGAAGAGGTCGCAGAAAGCAAAAACATCACCTTGTTCATAACCTACACACACACACACACACACACACACATACAGCTAAACACACCGTGTCAGTCACCCTCCTCTAAATACACTTCCTTTGAAAAGGAAACACTGGGAATTAATGCAGTCAGTGTTTCTGGACGCAGAGCAATGAAAAGCAACTGTTACAGGGAGAATGAGCATGTTTCGGTCTGAAGCGTCTGGTGAATCTGTTAAAGAAGATCACAGTTTTTGCAGAAAAGCATGTGTCAAAGAGAAAGGACGGGACTCGAGGATACACTCAGCCATGCAATCCATACAAAAATATGCATGAAAGCGACAGTAAGAGAGAGAAGTAGTTGTCTCGATCTCAGACGTCACGCCCACAGACTTTTACCGCCTGGTGCATACAACAAAAAATTGCCCGAGCTGGTTTGAAGTAGTGGTTTCAGTTTTACTGGCAGGTTTCTATGCAATTTCCAGGACTCAGGTTTTTTATTAGTTTACCTGGAAACAAACTTGTGTTTATAAGGTACCAGAATACTATACTGTGAGACTAGACACTAGATCTGTATCCAAGAGTTTTAATATTTTGTAGACAGTAAACAGTGTTGGGAGTAACGCGTTACAAAAGTAATGCATTACAGTAACATATTACTTTTTGCTGTAACGCAGTAGTGTATGGCATTACTAATCAATTTTCAGTAATATTTAAGTTGGTAACACTTGCGTTACAACACACTTTTAGCCCAAAATTTAATTGTTCAGAAAAAAAAAAAAGCAGCAAGACCGCGAGACATTAAAGGATTAGTCCACTTTCTAATAAAAATGTCCTGATAATTTACTCACCCCCATGTCATCCAAGATGTCCATGTCCTTCTTTCTTCAGTCGAAAAGAAATCATTCCAGGGTTATTCTCCTTATAGTGGATTTCAATTGGCCCCAAATGGTTGAAGGTCAAAATTTCAGAGATGCAGTTTCAGTGCAGTTTCAGTGCAGCTTCAAAGGGCTTTACATGATCGTAGATGAGGAATAATGGTCTTATCTAATGAAACGATCTGTCATTTTCTTTAAAAAATGAAAATGTATATGCTTTATAGACACAAATGATCACATCACAAGTGCTTCCACCAGACCGCGATTCCGTATTCTTCAAAAAGCTTACGCTGAATGTCCTACACCTTCCCTATTAAATTTACGGAAAAAACAGAACTGGCGCCACGTTCGTTACGTAAGTTGAATAGGGAAGGTGTAGGACATTCAGCGTAAGCTTTTTGAAGAATACAACCGATAGATAAGGTCCCTTGAAGCTGCACTGAAACTGTAATTTTGACCTTCAACCGTACGGGGCCAATTAAAGTCCACTATAAGGACATGGACATCTTGGATGAGATGGGGGTGAGTAAATTATCAGGAAATTTTTATTAGAAAGTGGACTTTAACGAATGAAAAATGCTGCAAGTAAGTTCTATTACCTGTTCGTGGTCAGTCAGTAGCCGCGTGTGATGTCCAAGTTTGTAAATAAAGACTAAATGACAGCTTCTGATATATTTGTTTAGCTATTTATTACATTCATCTCCCTCTCGCTGGTGTGTAACTTTGTATTGTGCAGTGAAGGCGTGTTTAGGGCGGGTTTTACAGGAGTGCCGCGAGGCTACTGGCCCAACAGTGGAAACGCGGCATGATTTCGGCCTCTGTGCTCGCGCTGGCCAGTGGAAAAGCGGCTAATGGGTGAAGATGGCAGAAGAAGACTGTACATTCGCGAGATAGACGTATGCGCATTACTTCGAGTTTGTCAGATAATCACTTTAACTCTACCATCCTTTTAACGGACTTGGATAGTTTGCGATTCTGTCTGTCATCCTTTCTTGCATTGTCTTGAGCCTTCACTTTCCATATTATAAGCTATATTGTTAGTAGCCCGGATAGCCCACAGTCATTATGCTACATCATATCGCCCTCTACTGGATGTAAAATGCTCTGCAGTACATTTTGCCATTTTAGAATGTTATGTTATACTTCTGTAGTTATTTTGGTGAAAGTAACTCAAAAGTAATACAGGAGTAATGTAACGCATTACAATGCTGAGACAATAATATTGTAAGGTAAAGAATTACTTTTACATAACAGTAACAACAAGTAATCTATAATGTATTACAGTTTGGAAGTAACTTGCACAACACTGTCAGTAAACAAGATATCCATCACACCTGAACGTTATGTAAGGGAGCGAATGTCGTTTAATCCAGGGGTTTTCAAAATAACTACACAATTAAAATCTAATTTTATTTTAAAGTTTCTCTTCAGGTTTATACATATCACCTCACTCTATTAGTGGGTAGAAAGAAGATACATTTAATAAAAAGTCAATATTTTTGCAGATAAGCATTTAAGAATTTGTTTTGGCTTCACTAAAGTAGCAGTAGAAATCATTCTAATATGCTGATTTTCTGCACAAGAAAAATGTCTTATTATCAATGTTGAAAACAATTGTGCTGCTTAATATTTTTTACTTATTCTTAGATGGGAGGAAAATAAAAACAAAAACAAAAAAAAAAGTTATTTGAAATACAATTTTTTGTAACAATGTGAAAGATAAATTTAATGCAGTTTTGCTTAATAAAACTATTAATGCACCTTTTTATTGTTACTGTTGTGAAGCCAAAACAAATGTATAATATAAAATAATACAAATAATATATATGGTTCGCAAGGAAATCATTATATTTGAGGGTTGTTGGTATCAAAAAAAACCCTGATTTATGACCAATTCCTGTTTAATGCTGGGTTCAGACTACACTATATCAGTCCTTTTTGGCACGATTGACGTAGGGTGTTGTGGTGATTCATAAATGACAATGTGCGTTGCGAAGCAAGAATCGATCATTTCGACGTTTCATAATATCCCGACAGAAAGACTAGCTGTTAAATTATTTTTGGTCCTCCACGACGGGTTCCGTCACATCTGTGACATTGACCAGTAGGAGCAAACATGCCACTTTGGTAGCCGTTGTTTGTTTACGCACTTGTTTCCAGAAGTCAGTCGCTAGTTCTGCCTTCTCGATGAAATCAGGCACATCGTTAAAGACGACAAGCAATGATTGGAAGCCACAACACAACAAGAATTTAGGAGTCAAAACCAGTGATGGAGAAAGTTACTTTTAAAAGTAATGCATTTCAATATTGCATTACTCCCTAAAAAAAAGTAACTAATTGCGTTAGTTACTTTTTATGAAAAGTAATGTGTTACATTACTTTTGCGTTACTTTACTTTACATATGTTACATATTTACGCCTGTACATTAGGGGCGCAGCTCAAACAAACCTTTCAGCTGTGCTGCCATTCTGGATTACAGAAGAATAGGATACAGGAGAAGGAAGTTCAACACTCTTATTTCTAAATCTAATCTAAAGTCATTTTTGCTTATTAGTATGTTTGAATTAGATCATTGAAGGTCAGCAGCAAAGACATTGCTTAATAAAGTGAGATTAAATATATAAAGTATATTTGTGTAATTTAATATAGTTAATTATTACAGGTTTGCATAAAATTCTGAGATTGCATTTCACTGTTTTTATTTATTTTGAGGAATACTGAATGTTTTTGTGCAGGTAAGATGAGTAAATACATGTTCACATTTAGTCTAGAACTACAATAACCATCATGTTCACACAGCGCACACAACACCTCTGCACTTTATTCCTCTCCACATGGGGACAGGAGAGCTGTCAGTCAATAAATGTGAAAAAGTAATCTGATTATGTAACTCAAATTACTTGTAATGCGTTACCCCAAACACTGATCGCAACAGACAAAAATATTGCATAGTCTGAACCCAGCATAATTGTGCAGTTCTTGGACAGAATAAGCTGCCATGTGGACTAGACTTTATACTGATAATCAAAAGTCTGGCTATAGACTATAGAAGTGGTTATAGAAGATTTTTGTTTTGCTTTTTGAGCCTGAAAGCATTGCATTGAACATTTGCAGGACAACAACCCTAAGAACTAGTTATAGTTTTCAGGGTATTCAGATCAGAGATGGATGCTGTCACGATGTGATGGCAACGTGATGGTTTTGTAAACATGGTTTCAAGGGAACGACTGAGAGGTCACGCCACCTCTGCTCTCCACAGATGCTTCCTGTTGGAGACAGAATCACAAAGAAGCCCGTTTGACTCCAGCCGCTTGAATTTACATGCAGCTCGGACAGCAAATGATCCGAGCGGCTCCAAACAGGTGTTACTTGGCCCACCGATGCAGCTGCTTGCTTAGATTTAGTGACCAACGCGCTAGCGCTGTTTATGCCCCTGAGCTTGCCAAGCGTGTGCGCCACTGCCAGTGTTCTCTGGAGCCTGGACCCTTCCAAGCATCATTAAACCCTTCGTGCTTCCCCAGTCCAGACATCAATCGTGCCTCCGTATCCCACTGACCATTCTGGCCTTCTCTCTCAACCGCATTTATCTTTGCTCGGCTCTCAGCACCTGCCCGTGGGCCGCCGGGCTCCGCCCCTTCCATTGCTCTCCTGTAGACCTCTAGAGCCGTCCCTCCCCAGCCCGCTGCCAGGCATGATTAATCAAGCACCGATAAGGGGGCCATTAAGTTAGATAATGATAGACCTGCATGAGGAGGCTGGTTTAGGTTCAGCAGGGGTGGGATGTGGTGGAAGACGCCCCTGAGAGGCACAATGAAACGGATAGGAGGCTTATCTCTCTGAAGACAGGCCCGGTGCCGCCTCAGGGGCTAATAAACCACCCAAAGTCAGCCAACAGCTGGAGATCTGCCCCTGCCTTTATACCACAGATCTCTTTTAGCCCCGCGGAGGGGCGGACGGATGAACGGGAATGAAGGGATGGCTGGAGTGCAGCGTGGACTCGCGGGCCTCGTTCTCGTTCTCCTCGGAGAGCAGTTTTGGCTTTTTGTGCGCAAGTTATTATTTCATCTTCAGGATTTATGGCTCTCTAATTCTCTTTTATTTCCTTCACTTTTTATATATCTCCCTCTTTCACTCACTGTCTTGATTTCATTCCCTTTTTCTGTCTGTCAGTGGGGCTGGATTTATGGCTCTTTGGTTGAGGATATCTTACAATGACAGTGAAAATAAATAAATAAATAAATTATATATATATATATATATATAATAATAATAATAATAATATAATAATATTATTCAGACACTAGATATAATTTTTGATATATTTTTACTAGTGGGTGCAGGACACTACAGTTCATTTATGTAAGTGAGGATAGCAAAATAAAGTAAACTGTGACATATTATACCCAAAAATTATTCATACAGTGGACTACCAGTAAAATTTGAAACCAAAAATTATTCAGACACTTTGACGTGACCATGTTTTGCTTAAGTGTTATCTGACATAATTAAGATTATTTTTTTCTGACACAGTTTAACTCTGAGATCTTGTCATATTTTATTACCATTTTTTAAACTATAGTGAATAAACTGTATTAATGAATGAAATGTTCAAGGTGTCTGAATAATTTTGGTTTGACTGTGTATATATTACTTAATTTTAAATTATATATTTTTAAAAATATTTGTAAATAATTCATATATATATATATATGAATTATTTAAAAATTTATTTTTAAAATGTATATAGTATAATAATAAAAATATATATTTTCACAATTTTAAATATGCAAATGATCTATTTTTCAATTTGTATAGTTTAAAAATAAATTATTTAAGTAAATAATATAATATTTATATTATTAATTATTTAATTTTAATTATTATTTATATTATTAATTATTTAATTTTAATTATTATTATTATTATTATTATTATTAATTATTTAATTTTAATTATTTATATTTATCAAGTCAAATAATTATTTATTTTTTAAATCTATATAGTATGATAAAATAAATATATAGTTTCAAAATTTTAAATATGTAAACGTTCTATATTTCATTTGTATAGTTTGAAAATAAATTATTTTGTTAAATAAACATTATACTGTATATTAACTGAATATACTTAAATAGTTATTTGCCATTTCAATATTTATTGATTATATTAGTCATTATTTATTATGCATTATTTTTATTATTATTTATATTATTTATTGAATTAAAGAATAAAATGGCATCCTTTTATATGTGTGCGAAAGAAAGATTAATGACAAGATTCTCACTTGTTTCTCCGAGACAGAAGTGAGATTACATGGAGAGCAAATGGATCCTTTTGCTTGAGTCTCTTACTTCTCATATATTTATTTCTTAGTTTCAGAATAGATCTCAGTAATGTCTCAAACTGTGCTCAGATGAAAGCATATTGCAGTCCACATTCATTTTATTTCATGTAAACATCTAATTTGTTTGTTTTTTCTACTCCTAAGGAATTTTAAGTGAAACACTGCAAAGTCTGTAATTAAATGAAGCATAACGTAATTCCCAGAGGCATAAACAAGTAACCTCTGAGAAATAATCATTTTTCTCTGGATGGGGTGCAGGTATTGTGTGTTGTAGTGGTTCAAGGACAGACCAAGTGCTTGTAGGTCAAAGAGAAAAAAAGGCAATTTGAAGAGAGCTCCTCAAGCCCTGTGATACTGCTTTATATGTAGTGTATCATTTACACAAACCTCCTCACATCAAGAGCATAGAGAATATTGTTGCTGTTTTTCTGACATTTATGTGAGGAGATAAACACAGGGATTATGAAGACCTGATCTCAACATCCAGCCTCGGCAAACAATACACACACACACACACACACACACACACACACACACATACAGATGAGAAAAAGGAGATAAATCTCTGTTCTTGAACGATAGTACAGATAAAAAATAAAAAAAAAACAGCTGTGCCCTGTTACTCCCCTCTTGACATTTATGTGAGGAAATAAACGAAAGGATGAAGACCTGATCTCTCTCACACACACACACACACACACACACGTTTGTTTGACTATATTAGTGAGGACATCTCATAGACTTCTATTGTTTTTATATCAGGTTAATGATATTTTCTGTTGCCTAACCCGGCCCCTAAACATAACCCCCCCAGGGGGGGCTTTCTGTTCCTGTAGAGTGCCTCATAAAACAGAGGGGCACAAAGCAGAAAATTGAAAGCATCTCATATGTGTCACAGATCAGACACAACAGATAAAACACCCTGACCAGGTCACTAACACACTCACACACACACACCTCAGTCCATGCATTTAATCTTTCAGTCATGTGACAGTGGTCTGGAATGGCCCACAGTAACACAGGACATTAGTTTTATGTGTTACATGCTTCATTTCAGGGTTTTCTACAGATCTCTGTTTTTGCATTAGGGAAGCCCGATATAATTAATCCTTACTAAACTATGGAGGCCTGTTTCTGCCTCAGAGCACAAAATAAAATTGTGAGATGTTTAAAAATAAGAACATTATATTGTCACATTAAAAGGCACAATTATGTTTTACTCTGAGGCAGAAGCAGGCTTGCAGACTAAAGACTATTATTTTGTTTATACTTGTATACTCTTATCTTTAACTACACATTGTCATTAAAACATTCCATTAGTAAACGTCACATGTTAATTCAGTAGCCAGTCTGACTGATTCAGCAACTATTTTGTCAGACTAATTCAATTAAACTGATTTTTAACAGGTTCATTATAAGAGCTGGCTCATAATGTTTGTGAATTGGACTATACTGCTCACACTTTGTTTTTGCAAAGACGACACAATATCTGCTTTTGGTGTTACATAGTTCTTTAGGTGTTGTTTTAGCACACTTGTGTCCTGATCTGGCCCTTATTCTTGTATGAAATTGACACTTGTCACAAGTCCTGCCCTACATTTTTTTTTATATTCTGTTTTCTCTCTGCAATATGTCACCTTGTTGAAGTAAACAGGGCTGTGAATGCATTTTCTATTGACTTTTACAATACGCTATGACCTTAAGAACAGGAAGGAATAAGGTGAGATGAAAATCAAAACAGAAGTGTTTGCAGCGCTGATCTGTGACCAGGTTTTGAGGATTAAACTGAAGTGTTTGGCATTATCACAAAACTGGATTCAAATCAGTGGCTGACAGGCTCAATGTTTCCTGAACTGATATTCAGAGCTGGCAAATCTACAGCACCACAGCCAAAGAAATGATATTTTAGCTGAGTGTGAACTTGCAGTGTGAATTGAATGTGATGAGATAGAAATATTTAGCTTTACAAAAAAATAGAGATATTAAAATCATAATTTAAGTATTATATATATATATATATATATATATATATATATATAATTTTATTTAATAATATTTTTAAAATAATTTTAATTGTTATATTTTAGCTGAGTGTGAACTTGCAATGTGAATTGAATGTGATGAGATAAATAATAATAATAATAATAATAATAAATAAATGTGATAAATAATTTTAATTGTTTTATTTGATATATACCCTACAAAATATTTTTAACATTGACATTCTATAAAATGGAGATATTATCTTTATTTTTAATTATATATATATATATATATATATATATATATATATATATATATAAATGTATTATTTATTTAAATTTATATTTTAATATGTATATATCTTATATATTTAATATATTTATTATATGTTAATATATACATTTTTCTTTTCTTTTTATTTTAAATAATATTTTTTTAAATAATTTTAATTGTTTTATTTGATATATACCCTACAAAATATTTTTAACATTGACATCCTATAAAATGGAGATATTATCTTTATATATGTGTATATATATATATATATATATATATATATATATAATTATTCACATATTTTTCACAAATATTTTTATTTATAACATTTTTATATATATAAGATAATCCCTTCAGGTTTCTCTCTCTCCTCCGTCTGTCTGATTAAGCAGGAGGTTCATATTCTTTAAACGGGAGCCGGTGTATCACACAGGTTCCACAAACACCCCTCCCATCAAGAACACACACACATGTACATTAAAACACTGAAACACACACACACACAGACACACGGTCCCCTCCGTACTATCAGAACCCATTACCTTCCACTTTCTCCTCATCTTTCCCATCTTTCCCGCTCGTTCTCCGTCTCGCTGGCTCAGTGTACAGCTCAAGAGGGGCAAGGTGACATTGTGTGTCATATCAGCATTCCACAGCAGCTCTGCCTGTCTCTCGCCCTCTCTCTGTCTCTTTTGCACCTTTTCTCTGTTGTGAGAGTAATTACCACAGACTCAGAGTCTCAATTTGCCATTAAAGAACAAGAGCCTGTGGTGGAGAGAGAGAGACAGATAAAGGAGAGAGGAAGACGTGTGTTTGTGGAGAGAAAGGCAGGCAGGGTAAATAAAGACTGTGAAAACAGAGAGAAAAGTAGATTTCTAGCAGGAAGAAACATTATCTCAGACAGAAATGCGTTTGTGGCTCTACGAACACAAGCACTTTCCCTCCAAATGAAAACCTAGCTTGCACAATGCCTGTGTTTACTCTGTCATCACTTCTACTTTCTGTCGTATACACAAACACACAGGTGTACGGTAACATATTTGAAGATTGAACTCTTAGGTTATAATGATTCTTTTGAGTCAGTTCACAAAATGATTCATTGCTGATTCATTCTGAAAGATTTGTTCAGTTTTAGTCAGAAAACGGCACTTAATTCAATGTGTTACTTGCCATTTCTTTAATTATTTGTGAGATTTACTAGAAATGTCTGAGTGAAAATGTTTTAAAGCCCATTTTTGTGTGTGTATATGACTATTTACAATACGCAGAATGTCTGTGTGAACTGAGAAAAAGCGAGAGGCAGAGAGAGAAGGAGAAACATCTGGCCCGGCCTCTTTGTCTCCTGTGAAGAACGAGTTTCCCATGACAAGAAAACAGAGCACAACATTTTAATAAGGGTCCCACCTCAGGGACTCCTTAACCTGGAGTCTATTCTGATTTGATTCACACCAGAACTGCAGGTGTGTTAATAATTAATTGGAGTAAACAAAGGTTTATAAAGGGGGCCGGGCCGGGCCAGAGCCGGATAATTGGCTCATTACGGATCAGTGCTAAGACGGACCGAGACCCTGGACACCAGCCTGAGGACCCACCAGGCCCAGTCCAATTAATGTCCCTGTCCCCTGCTACTGACAGTGTGTGTGTGTGTGTGTGTGTGTGTGTGTGTGTGTGTCTGTAAGATAGAGAAATATTAGTCTGTACAGTTTATCTTCTATTTTTTCTACATGCTTTTTTTGGCATATATAGGACAGCTGTACATTTGTGTATTTGTAAATATGTCCTTGCTTGTCCTCGTAGCATAGCCGGCATTGAAATGTAGGGCAGGGAATATTCCTCATGGTGATATAACAAGTCGTAAGTGTCACGTCTAAGACCTCTCATAAACCAGAGACTTACGGTACGGATGCAGGCCGTCCGGCTGGCCCCCTAATAATCATCCATCACCTCTACCATTTATCAGATATATATCAATACAGCTGATTAACAACAGCAGTTAAACAAGAGCGTGATATTAAAACAATGTTTCTGTGAAGCTGGAGATTTTAAAAGCAACAGAGGTGCAGTGGATCCAATTTTACATGATGTGGTTTGTATCATGGTTCTGTGATCATCATTTCAGTTCGGCTATTTGTACTAATAGATTTATCTTGTTACATTTTTTTTTTTTTTATTAATTATGTATTTATTTTATTATATTTTATTTAGTTATTTATTTTATTCTATACTATTTATCTTTTTATTTTATTATTTTATGTAATTATTTTTTATTATATTACATTTTATTATTTGATTTTTTTTTACATAAAATAGATTTATCTTGGTTACATTTTTGTTTATTTAATTAATTAGGTATTTATTTTATTTTATTATATTTTATTTAGGTTTTTATTTTATTCTATATTATTTATTTTATTATATTATATTGTATGTATTTATTTTTTTATTATATTACATTTTATTATTTGATTTTTTTTGCATAAAATAGATTTATCTTGGTTGCATTTTTGTTTATTTTATTAATTGTGTATTTATTTTATTATATATTATTTAGGTATTTATTTTATTTAATTCTATACTATTTATCTATTTATTTTATCATATTATATTTTATGGAATTTTTTTTTCTATTATAATTTTATTATTTGATTTTTTTTTTATATTATTTTAATTTATTTTGTATGCAGTTCAAAAGCAACCTTTATTTCCTTCAACCTATACATTTTATCAGTTTGTCTATTCTCTGGGAATCAAACCCATGACCTTGGTGTTTCTTGCAACATGTTCCACTGTTTAAGCTACAAGAACGTTAGAAAAATTTCCGTAATAGCTTTGGTCGAGCTGAACCTCAGTTCAAGCATACATACTGAATCGTGGTGGGTGAACCGTATGTTTAGTATAGAACCATTTCATCCCTGCAGCATGAGTAATGTCCTATAGCTAACTTTAAAAACGTTCTCTCTGGCCTGGATCCTGCTGTACTTGGGATTGGACTGTGAGCGGATCTTTCTGACAGGTGTCTCGGAGGGTGGTCGGATCGCCTCTGGCTGTCGTCCTGCCTGGCCCAAGAGCAGAGTGACTCTCAGCGACTCTTTTCTTTTCCCTGTGGGGGTAATAAAAGAGGCGGATGGCAGGGGGCCAAAGTAGAGATGGGCGTTAGGTGACATGAGACGGACGGCTGAATCCTATGGGAATTGGCCCATTTGTTACCCAGCGGGAGAAGCTGGCATAAGGAGAGAATGCTGAGGGTGTCTTTGTTCAAGGTCACACACGGAACTGTAGATTTAGCGAGTGGGACACAAGCTATTTGCACAAACACACTCTTAGAGGCATACTTTCATTTAGCTCTTGCTACGTCAAGCATCACTATTACTATAGTTGATACCTCAAATGATGCTGTTTGTTGCAGAGACAGAAGATCAGAAAGAAGATTTTTGACAGTAAATGGACAAAAAAACTCATAGATTTGCTTTAAAGGATTTACTCGAGTAGGGCTGCATGATTAATCGAAATTAAACCAAAAAATCGTGTTTCTTTTTTTTTTTTTTTTTAATGCCCAGCGCGGCTCTGTGATGAGTAATAAATGCTGCTCCATCTGAAAGCCAGAGGGCGCTCTCACACAGAAACTCCAAATATGCCCCGAAGAAGACAACGTCATTCCAGGAGATTTCTATGGGCATCACACTATCACTGTAGCTAAATAAACAGAAGTTTGAAACGCTTTGATTGATTAAACATGATTAATAAACACACGACTACGACAATATATGGTTTATCTGAGTTTTTAAGCCTTCTCGGGTATTTTCATGATGATAAAGTATATTTATAATGCAATGCTAATCGACATAGCCTTCATCACTGTATAGAATACTATGAAATTATATGTTTTGTGCCTTATTCTGTTTAAAAAGCCACATCATCTCACAATAGGATGTTTTCAAACACTTTATAAAGTGAGTTTGGAGTAAAAACAAGTTATTAAATGTGTCTTTTGTTGGACAAGAGGTTCATAAATGCTTCTCATGTTTGGAAAGATGTTTGATGCGTGTCGCTTTTTCAAATGCATGTGCTTCACTGACAAGCTGTGCATAAAAAAATCACAGCCTTTGCAATTTCATAATCACACTAAGCAAAACAGTTTAATCGTGATTTCGGTCCAATTTCGATTAATTGTGCAGCCCTAGACTCAAGCCATATCTTAAGAGCAGAATATCAGATATTTGAAGATTGATTATTAACCAGGATTGTGTGCCCTGGTTAATAATTAATTAACTCCAATTTAGTTCTTGAATTGCAATTGGTTTGTGGTTTGTATTACCGTTTCGGTTCAGCAATAGCTTTGTACTTCTCTATTAGGGATATGCTGTTTAGTAAATACATTTCACTTATTGTTTTTTATTTTTATTGTATGCAATGCAGCTGTACTTTATGACTAAAAACTAGAACTATGTGATTCAAATTTCCTGTTATGTGGCTAATTTAAATTCATTCATAAATTGAATATTCTGAATTTTTCACAAACTTGCAACCAATCACCAAGAACCCTCTTGCAACACCATAACAACCATTCAGAGTACAACATTATATCTACCACTGCATAACAATGTGCAAAAATACTAGAACACACCCTAGCAACCACCCAAACACTGCCTAGCAACACCCTAGCAACCACCTAGGTGTGGGCTTGGCCTCTTTTGACTTTCGGCCAGTAGGCAATCATGCTAATAACCACTCACAACAGCTTTGCACAGACATGCACCACTCACATTGTGTTCAAAAAGTGAAGAAATTTTGTTTCTCATTCTGTCACTTCCCGTCAGCCTCAGTGGATTTGTAAGTGAGACGCTCGTGATTATCTCACGGGATCATCTCACAGCTGATGAGAGAGAGAAACTTCATTAGTTCTCCCATTAGATTTAATTATTACAGATCTGTCTGCTGACCAGTAGCAACCTTTCCTCTCTTTCTGTCCCTCTTCTTTTCGACAAGTACTCCATTCTGTACGTGTTTTTACCCCTCCTGTCGCTCTCCACCTCTGGCTGTCCTTCTCCCTCCATCTGTTTGCTCTGGCAGCGGTACATACGACCCACATACGCCGACTCGAGGTGCTGTCATGAGCGCGCTTGTGAGGTTAATGGTCAAAAGCTGCTTTTGTTCGTTTTTTAATTCCTGTGGCATTCTTAATGAACACATTTTGTGTAATTACACACGCACACGTGCGCGGCTCTGCCCACCGGCCTCAAAGACAGATGTATTAGCGATCCAGCGACTATCACTCTCAAATAAAATGACTTTGGTTTTTCTTTACGCTTGTTCCACATCAGTGGATTTTGTCTTTAACAGAATCAGAATAAGGTGGAGCTGAAGGCGAAATCAAGCCATCAACGCAATGAGCAGCGCGTGCTAACCGAGTCACAATCTTAACGTTATTATCTTTAATTATTTAAACAACGGCACCATTGCCTCAGGAAATAGCAGTAGCTAATTCAAATCTCAGCAAATTTGCTTTTCTGAGTGGAATGAGTAAAGAAGCACACAGCAGTTTTTTTGTCATTTGTTGGCACAGTACCATTAACCGCCGTGCCTTTTACACTTAAAACAGATTGCAGCTTTAATGGGTGGGGTGGCGTAGGTGTTAAATTCAATGTGAAACTTGCGACCAATTTCACTTTCGCAACATGATGTATTTGGGAGTTAAAAGGGGTATAAAATGAGTATGATTAAATAATTTAGTCAGTCTGTTTATTAGTGATATGGGTTTTTTCAGTAACTCTTTCTGCAGGTTACACCAGTAGATTGCAACAAATGATTATATTTATGAGTGAGTCACTAATTAATTCATTCAATCGATAAATTCAATAACAATGATTCATTCAGAGCACAACAAATTACTTTTTATGAGTGAGTCATTCATATATTCACTCAAAAGATTCATTCAAAACACTGGTTCATTCAATAACAAGTGACTGGCTGGAATCAGAATAGCATATTAATGTAGCATACTAATTTCTGTATGAAATGTCTATTTTGTATTTTATATGGTAAATGCCAAAAGTAAAAAGTAAAAGTAGCATGCTAATCTGAATCCATCCACTGCCATTATGAGTGAGTCATTGAATCTTTCATTTTAAAGATTAGTTAAAAAACGAATGGGCTATCTTTAAGAATCTTCAGTGAATCACTGATTCTTTTCTTGTTTATTGAACTGTTAAAAGCAATATCATACTTGCAATTTAGCATTATGTATTGGAAAGTACTGTAAATAGAGTGATAAACCATAACCATAACTCAAACACTTTTTATTATTACACTCTAAAAAAACGCTGGGTTAAAAACATCCCAAGTTGGGTTGAAAATGGACAAACCCAGCAATTGGGTTGTTTTTTAACCCAGCGGTTGGGTTAAATGTTTGCCCAACGTGCTGGGCAGTTTTATTTAACCCAACTTTTGTTTAAAAATTACTAAATGGCTGGCTTAAAATGAACCCAAAATAGGTTAATTAAAATTCAGGCACATAATTACTAGAGGCAACAATAATCAAAAGGTGAACATTTATTAATAAGCCATGTTATAAATGTTTATTGTTTAATTATTATTCATTAAACTTATTAATAAATGTTAATTTCCATAATTTTTAAACAATAGTTGAGTTAAATAAAACTAAACAGCAGGTTGGGCAAACATTTGACCCATTCGCTGGGTTACAACAACCCAATCGCTGGATTTGTCCATTTTCAGCCCAACTTGGGTTGTTTTTAACCCAGCATTTTTTAGAGTGTATTATTGAATAAAATTTAACATTATACATGCACTTTTGTTCAAATGCAAATATTGCACATTATACAGTTGTGCACACAATAATAAAACAGTAAATATAAGGGTATAAAAAAGTCTGTTATAGTTTATATATTCAGCCTTTCTTCAGTCAGCAAAACCATAAAGTTGAGTATTTTAAACTTACATTCATGAATGTGATATTTTGGTCAAAAATATTAGTAAATTAATTAAAGAATTTTCATCCTAACACTGCCTCCACCCATTCTACTTCCTGTCTTATGCTGCCAAACTGTTAGCTCCGCCCCCAATGCACACAATTGGTTGAGCTAAAGGTTAGTATTAGGAAGGTAATGGTGAGAAAAAGTACTTTAACGTTGAAAAAAATCACCCATATCAGCATTTTAGAAGAAAAAAAAAAGAAAGAATATAGAGCCAGCTTTCCCCAAACCCCAGGCTGAGACACGGCAGAGGAGAATGAAATACGCCCAGCATGTAGAATTATGGGTAACTACATGGTGTTTCAGTGTTTTGGAGGAGAATTAGATACGGCAGCAGAGAATCGCTCCTGAGGAAACTACAGCAGTGAAGCGCTAACTGTGGTTTTCAGCTGCAAACTGAGCTCATTGAGCTGCCAGCAACATCCACTTAGTGAGTGTGTGTGTGTGTATGTGTGTGTGTGTGTGTGTGTGTGTGTGTGTGTGTGTGTGTGTGTGTGTGTGTGTGTGTGTTTTTGGTCCTACAGGGACTCCAGCGATGCCTCTTCCTTTTTGTTTTCCTCTCATACCTGTTATTTTTTTCTTCCTCCTCAGTTTTGCCTCCTCACATCTGCCTTTCTTTCTAAAGTGGTTTCTCTCTCTCTCTCTCTCCTTCCCTGCCGCTGTTTGGTTTTGATTAGATAGCCGCCACATTGTCATGCAAAGCAAGAGGAAGCCGAGAATACAAGAGAATTTCCTATGCGGCTCATCTGAAAAGGGTTGGATGTAATCCCTTGTGTCACCGAGCGGAAAGAGGGTACTTTTTCTTGGCGCGTTTTCTTTTTTCTTTTCTCTCACGTCGTTCTTACATTTCCTGGTGTCTGGTTCCAGCGGTCTCGCTGAAGCTTGGCGTCAACATAGATCGATGAGGCCCCATTCACACGCGTGTCGTCCGCCGTCAGGCTCGTGTTTGTTTTTAATTAGACTTTCTTCCCATATTGTCCAGGAAAATAACGATGGCGGAGTCTACTTTGATTTGTACTCTTTCATTTAGTTGGGTATGCAGTGTTTTCTGTGTTTTGTTTGATGGTGATGTTCCGAACGTCTCAAAGAAAAAGTTTGCGTTGTTGATGTCATTTTCTGTTGTTTTTGTTTTTGTATCAGTTTATTCCATGAAAGTTTTAACAACCAATAGCAATCACAAATGAGATCTCAAGTGCTTCTCCACACAACACTGAGATTAAATGAAGAGCTTTAATCATCTGCGTCTCAGATGTTTCTCCTGAGGAAAAGACCTCAGTAATCTCGCATGCATCTCATCAAAGTTTTTAAAGAGATTGCAACCATGTTTTAAACTCAGATCTGTTTTATTTTAGTATTATTTACATACTATTAAACTATTTATTAATATTTTAAGTTAGCTTTTATTTTTATATTTCACTTTCAATTTTAGTTAAAATTGTAGTAATTTTGTTGCTTTTTGTCAATATTTCTATCTTCAATTCATTTTATGACAATTTTAGTTTTAGTAATTTAAGAACTTCAAATTAAACTTCTTTTCCGTCAGTTATTTTTTGTTTGTTTTTGTTTTTTTGTTGTTGTTTGTTTGTTTTTTGTTTTGTTTTTAAGTTTGTGTTTCATCTAATATTTATATTGTATTTCAGCTTTATGTCAATTAGGCAGTGGCTATTTGCACTAAGTAAAAATAGCAATAGATGTCATTTACACAAGTATTTTCTTTGTACCAAGTGCAAATAGCGTTAAATTCTCTTTACAATAGATGTAAATAAGAATAGATGTTATTTACACTAAGTGAAAATGTCAGTTTTTCTTTGCACTAAGTGTAAATACTTAGTGCAAATAGTGGCAGATACTATTTGTACCTTAGTCTATTGTAGTATGTTATAAAACCATATGCAATAATAACAACATATTCATTGTATATGATTGCATTTATTAAATACTATAAATGGGTGCTGCATTATTGGGAAATTACTTGTATGCTACTTGATGTTAACTCCCTTACACCTACTCCTAACCTCACTGTTAAACACTTTATTCCCACTATTAAATACCCGTTAGGCACTTTATTTCCACTTTTTCTTTTCGAATATTTTCTTAATTTTTATTTAAAATAAACTCTACTCATAGCTGATATGCAATGGGAAAAGGGAGAAGAATGAGTTCGGTAAAAGGCAGATTCGAGTACGGGTTGGTCGCTTCAAAAGCTAACGCTACCCGCCTTACTCTCCACTCCTCTGATTCTGCTGTTGGCGGGATTTCTTTTGTAATTTTGTCTGGCTCAATCATATAATGGTGGGCGGGGTTAGTGTAAATAGTCTCTGCCAAAAAGGCGGGCCATTTGCATTTGGTGTTAGTGTTGTCAAAAGTACTGACTTCAATACCAATTTGGTTCTGAAATTTAAAACATTTTGAGCGCTGTTGAGCGGATTTGTCAAGACGTCTGATTAGCCATTGTTTTCACAAGCTCATCAAATATGTCTGTGATTGGCTACAATCATCAATGCACAGGAGCATTTGAAAGCACACGGAAGAGTTTGAATTGGAAAACGTTTTGGGAGCGGGAGCATTTGAAAGCAGGCATCTATCAGCGGACCGGTCCAGTGTGTATCTGTTTAAGCTTTCATTGAAGAGCGTCATTGATGTCAATTTACAACATGTTTTTGAAGCGTTGATCATTGTAGCCAATCACAGACATATCTGATGAGTGCTTGAACACAATGGCCAATCAGAGGTGTTTACAAATCCGCTCAACAGCACTCAAAGCGTCACATTTTTTAAATTTCATTACCAACTTGGTATCGAAGTCTGTACTTTTGACAACACTACTTGTTTCAATTAAAGAAAAAGATTGTTAATAGTTTGTTTTAGTTAACAATAAACACACAACTGTTGATTTACAATAAAATTTCTTAAAAGTCTTAAATCAAACATTGTCATTTGTGTTTTGGGACATTAGAATCATTGCTGATACTTAAATGAACCTCCATTATGTCTTCTGAGCTATGAAAGAGCAACATCTGAGCAATAAAATTTCCCTCTATGTACAGATGTAGCAAACACTTATTAATTATTCAGGTGTATCAAGAGGAAACAGTTTTTGCACATGCACATGGTACAAAAAACACAGTAGCATGTTCATTCATCATGTTGCATAATGCTCCATATTAACCAGTGGTATAGTCTGGGTTGTGTTTGTTTGGCTGGTGTGTATATGTTTATGTATCTGTGTGAGCATCGATCTGGGGGCCGTACTCATGGGCCGAAGAGTCGCTCACTGACAGGTGGAGCTCTGATTGGCTCGATCACGCCCCACTAACCATGCAAGCCATTACCCACACACACGCTGACCTCTGCAGTCCATGCGTGTGTGCATTCATGTAGGAATCAGCAATCATGCCTGTGAGTGTGTGTGTGATTTACTGGTCCCAGATGCTTCATGAAAGACCATTTCAGTCACACAGTTCACCCGCAGCTTTGTATTTCAGCACGTAGCGTGTTGTGTTTGTATTTGTCTGGAGCGCGGTCATCACAGCGTGCTCCTCCACTGCTGTACATCAAAACCGAAGAGAAAATATAAGCAGTTTTACCATGCAACACGTATAAAACCTCCTCTGCTGCGTCTCTCTCTTTCATGGCGCTTGGTGTTTGTGTACTGAAAGATTAAGTAGCTCCGAAGGGCCCGTGTTTACAAATATGCAGCCGCCAAACAGGCCAAAGTCTCCGAATGACTGTGGAATACAAATAGCTTTTTTATCAGCGCTGAGCCCCTGCCCAAAGAAATTGTGTTTTCCATCCTTTCCTCTTACACCAATGAAATATGAAGCTTTATTTTCCTCTCTCTCTATATATATCCCAAATCTGGCAGGAAGCTGTTTGTGTTCAGCCTACACTCCCTTGTATATACACACACAGACACTAAAGTAGATGTGAGACATGTCACAACCCATCAAAACTAAAACACATTATAATCAATAAAGCAGTCTGGTTAGGACACCCCTTTTGTTTTTTGACATTTAGCAGAGCTACTCTATAAACTATTGGCTTTAAAATGATGTTATTTACAAATTTAATATATTTTATTTATATACACTGTAAAACTCAATAAGTTCAGAATACTCAAAACATTTATTTTCCTTATGCAGTCTGACGCAAAGCATGCTGTGCATTAGAAATCTGCTGTAACTCAATCATATTAAGTTCTGCTTACTACAATCAAATTTTGAGTTCATGCAACTTTTTTCTATTAAGTACAATGAACTTTCGGTAACACTTTATTTTAGGGTCTTTTAAATAGTTGCTTATTAGCATGCATATTACTAGAATATTGGCTGTTTATTAGTACTTATTAAGCACATAGTAATGCCTTATTCTGCATGACCTTATTCTACATTCTTAATCCTACCCATACCTAACCTTAACAACTACCTTACTAACTATTAATAAGCAGTAAATTAGGAGTTTATTGAGGGAAAAGTTGTAGCTAATAGTTTATATGTGTTCCCTATACTAAAGTGTTACCGAACTTTCATTATTATTTGAGTGAAACAAACTCATTTCATTTAATTAATCTCACTGCTCGGTATAATATAATATTATGTGTGTATATCACTATGTATTTCATTTACATTTATTCATTTAGCAGAATATGTAATATTATATATGAATATATTCATTTTTATTATGTATATCATAATATTAAACATATTTGAATCATAATATTTTATATTTTTAGTAATATGTGTATTTATTTTTAGTTATGTTATGTTTTTAAATAACTTTAACTTTATTTATATAAGCCAGCTTGTGTCTATTTAATACCAATTTAAAAATCTGTAACTTTAGTTTAGAGTCCAATTCTTATTATTAACTAGTTGGTTATTAGCATGTATATTACTAGGATATTGGCTGTTTATTAGTACTTATAAAGCAGATATTAATGCCTTATTCTGCATGACCATATTCTACATCCGTTAATCCTACCCAATACCTAAACTTAACTAAATTACTAACTATTAATAAGCAGTAAATTAAGAGTTTATTGAGGCAAAAGTCGTAGTTGATAGTTAGTTAATAGTGAGAATTGGACCCTAAACTAAAGTTCCTAATCTTTTATTTCTAAACTAAAAATATGCATACAGTTGTTTAATTATTCTAAAACAACACTCGTAATTCCAAAGGCACTTGTACAACACTGGATTTCCAATGAATAAAATGGATTTTGTTGTAATTTTGATTTCAAGGCTGATTGATCTGTGCTAGTGTCTTTAAAACACAATACTGAGAAAAAACAGCAAGACAGCCAAAGATGGCCACACATAACACACAATACAATACAACACTATCTTGCTCTGGTTTGTTTCACTTGCTCTTTCGTTTTTACCTCTCTCTTTTTTTCTTTCTCTATTGCCCTTTTCCACCATTTCCACTCTTCATCATTCCCTCGTCCTACTTTTCTTGCTCTGTTGTTCTTTTTCCGGGCTGCACTTTTGTCCCGTCCCTTCCTTCAGCAGGAGCAGTGGGAATATTAACCGGCAGACAGATCATTTAGGGGTCAGACCTGTGAATGTGTTAATTGTGATTTATAGCTGAACTGAATTTAAGAAGAGCTTTTCCTTATTGACCACCTGAAGCTGAGGCCCTGGGAACAAAAAAAAGTTTGCACCATTTCTTTCTCCTTAACAGCGTACATAGCTCTCAAGGGTTCTGTCAGCCCCAGATACTCATACAATTTTAGGATGAAGCACATTAGATCTAGCGCAAACGAAGCAAGATTCAATTCCGTCGATTATGATCCTGGAGGGCAAGGTCTGTGAGGTGAGCAGGGCACGCTCTCACAGGAAGTGACAGAATGAGGAAGACCACTGACCTTTACCGTAAAGATGATTCTTCCTCGTCCTCTGCTCTATTTCCTGTGCTAATGTCCATCTATAAGTAATGCTCCTACACCGCTGACGACGTCCTCATCTAGGTGCGTCTACATTATTAATGGCTGTTGGGACGTGTGGGGTCAGGAGTGAAGCTGGGTGGCTTTATAAAGACACCAAACAGATCTGTGAGGACTCGTGGGGTGAATTTTTGCACTGCTTAAGTCTACATAAACACAAGATTTAAAAAATAATAATTATATATATATATATATATATATATATATATATATATAGCCAGCTTATATAAAGGTAAAGTTGTTTAAAAAGATAACTAAAAATAAACACATATATTAATAAAAATAAAAGTTCATAACAAAAATGATATATTATGATTAATATTATGAAATGCATAATAAAAATGTATATATTAATATATAATATTATATATTCTGTTAAATTAACAAATGTAAATGAAATATTTGATACACACATACATTTTGTAGATTATTTTATATTTTATTTATATATCATAATATTATTATATTTTGTAATTTTGTATATTATAGATAGATAGGTATTTGTCTAAAAATAGTTTACCCAAACATTTAAATTCTCATTTACTCATCCTCATTGTTGTTTGTTTATATTTGTATGTATAAACTATAAACATTATACAATTCATTTAATTTACAATGTATTAATTTAGCAGAATTTATATATATATTATTTTATATTATTATGTATATAAAATATAATATATAATATTTTATAGTAAATTATAGTAAAATATAATATTTTATTATATTATTTTTTATAAAATATATTTAAAAGAAATGAAAAAATATAAATATATATATTTTTTAAATTGTGTATTTATTTTTTAAATTTGTATTATACATAACGGTTAATGTAATGACTATTATATCATAACTGGTTATCATTTAAACAATGCAACAAGTTTGAATATGTCTATGCATGTGAGATTTAATGGCTAGATTCTCAGTGAATAATTTTTTATTTTATTTTATTTATTTATGTATTTATTTATTGGGGAGATTTATAGACTGTAGTAATGTTTTTGTTATGTGGAAAAAAAGCAGAGTGGATATTATGCTTTTGTACACAGGAAAAAAACAAATTGGAGGGTGAAATAATCCTTTAATCTTGTCTGGTAAACAAACTATTGTTGCTCTCATGGTGTATATTTCCATGCTTTTAGCTCATCATCATTCTTACCAAAGGTTAATAGTCCATCCAGACCCTTAAAATGACCCCATGTGTCCCTAGAGGAGATTTGTTCATTGCTTTACAAAGCCTGAGCTGTGGCTAACTGTCCTGGGGACGTTTGATTCGGTAGTGGCCATGAAAAGAGAGGAGAAAGAAGGGTGTATGTGTCCTTCTTCATCAGTAGTCTCCTCTGAGTCGTGGCCCCCTCAGGTGCTAACTGTATGTCAGCACAATCAGCGGGGATTCGGTTTGGTGCCTCTTCAGACTCTCAATGGCTCTGCCTCGCCCATTCCACTGCCTCCAATCACACCCGCCTCAGGATGACCCTTATCGCCGGCCGATAAAAATCCACCCTCGGCAGGGAGATAAGAGAAAGAGGGAGGAAAAGGAAGAGAAGAGTGCATCTGTACGATTAGATAAAGGAGAGGCGCTCTTGACAGACTGAAGGATTTTTAGCCAGAGGATGTTTTGAATGTGAGTATTCAGCGCTCGAGGCTCCAATGCAATTTCCCCAGGATAAAATGATTGTTGTAAGCCGAGGTTTTTCTGACTGGCATCCTTAGGAAATGGACAGTTCCCTTTCTAATCACAGAAGTGTTTACATGAGTACAGCGCCTCTGGCTTTCTCTCTTTCCAGTGCTCGCTCTGTTCTGTCTTTCTCCGGGCAATGCTTTTGGAGAGTTTAGTGCTCTGGGTGTCCACACAGGGTGCATGAAAGGTCCGACTATCCAAAAACACAAACATGTCAATATACTTCAAGTCTGCAGATTTTATCACATTTTATCTATGCTGATTTTAAGGGAAAATCTGCAGAATTATCTGGAATGGATTTAAAGGTAAAGTGTGTAATGTCTGCATAAAATGGAATCATTGTCAGGTCTTAAAGTGACAGCAGCATAATATACCTGCTCCCAAATTATGAGATAATATTAAAATATCTGTATGGCAGTTTCCCCCATGTGGCCAGTGAAAATGCTGAGTGGCTAGTAACTTTCTAAAACCACTAGCCACAGTGGCTGGTGAGCAAAAAAGTTCATGTCAAGCCCTGATTATGATGTATTATAACTTCGGTTACAATTATTCATGAGACCATATGATGCATTATAAGGTGCGATACAAGCCATAATTAATGCATTAAAATACTTTTATAATGCATTATAAAGGCTTTAAGTAAAGCGTTACCAATTAAACATTCTATATATTTTTTTTTTCTGTAAGAAATTCAAATGTGTGTATGTGTTGTAATTCAGAATCCTGTTTGCTACCTCACTTCAAATTTTGAAATTGAATTGGAATTTGAAAGATATTCTCAGTTCAGTTCTAAATGGTGCACAACCCTACAACACACACACACACACACACACACACAACCATGACGTCATCTCTTTTTCCAGCCACTGACTCTTGTGTGCTTTAACCTTGGCTCAGAGAGAGAGAGAGAGTAATTCTAACCTTAAAAACCTGCTGATTAAAGCTAGTTTGGAGGAATTCGATTCCGCTTAATGCTTTTGGCCCTCCGCCCAGCCCTGACGACTGATCGCCATTAACATCAACGGACAGCATGTCTTCACTCAGGCGGAGACGTGACCGGCACACACTCTTACACACACACGTGTGTCCAGCACGGCGTGTCCCCATCAGTTTCATTCTGATCTGTCTCTGTTGATCAGCATCAAACCGCAGCATTGGTATTTCCTGCGAGCCGCCCGTGCCGGGAAGCACACTGCTCTCCTCCTGTTTCTGCAGACGCAGCATCCTCTGTCCTGTGGTTATCTGTCCAGGCTCATGGTCATTCGCTGCTGATATGAGGACAGTTTGATGGTTTATTTCAGTGGGGCTTTGGGTTAAAGTTCAGAGCGATAAAGCAGGTTGTAGATAAACACTTATTTTCTCAAACACACTGACCTGTTTACCCGTTCCTGTACAAAACATTTGAAAACAGTTGTCAACTTTAGACAGCAAACTATATGAGCCTGTACAGGTATAGTATGTTCTAAGCAGTCAATAGATAGATAGATAGATAGATAGATAGATAGATAGATAGATTCAGTGAGTGAGCGAGTCAGTGAGTGAGTGAGTCAGAGAGTCAGTGAGTGAGTGAGTTAGTAAGTTAGTCAGTGAGTGAGTTAGTGAGTGAGTCAATGAGTGAGTGGGTCAGTGAGTGAGTGAGTCAGTGGATGAGTGAGTCAGTGAGTGAGTTAGTGAGTTAGTCAGTGAGTTAGTGAGTGAGTGAGTTAGTCAGTCAGTCAGTGAGTCAGTGAGTGAGTGAGTCAGAGAGTCAGTGAGTGAGTGAGTTAGTAAGTTAGTCAGTGAGTGAGTTAGTGAGTGAGTCAATGAGTGAGTGGGTCAGTGAGTGAGTGAGTCAGTGGATGAGTGAGTCAGTGAGTGAGTTAGTGAGTTAGTCAGTGAGTTAGTGAGTGAGTGAGTTAGTCAGTCAGTCAGTGAGTCAGTGAGTGAGTTAGTGAGTGAGTGAGTTAGTCAGTCAGTCAGTGAATGAGTGAGTCAGTGAGCGAGTCAGTGAGTGAGTGAGTTAGTCAGTGAGTCAGTGAGTGGGTCAGTAAATGAGTTAGTGAGTGAGTTAGTGAGTCTGAGTCAGTGAGTGAGTTAGTGAGTGAGTCAGTGAGTGAGTCAGTCAGTGAGTCAGTCAGTGAGTTAGCGAGTGAGTGAGTCAGCGAGTCAGTGAGTCAGTCAGTGAGTTAGCGAGTGAGTGAGTCAGCAAGTCAGTGAGTGAGTGAGTGAGTGAGTCAGTAAGTCAGTTAGTTATTTAGTTAGTTAAACACAAACACTTTCTGTCCAGAATCATCAGAGTCTGAAAGATTCTTCTGTGCTTCTCTGGCTTTATTTCTGCTACAGATTCAGCTTGAATTTACTGTTTGATGTCTTTTTTTAATCCAGCATGAGGAAATGAGTATCAAAGGCATTTTTCATCATTTAAAAGGCTCATATTCAACACTTTTGTAGCATTTGATTTTTTTCCCCTAAACTCCAGTTATAATGTCAAGTTTTCTTTCACCATAAAAAGGCGTAATTTAGTGTTTCATGTTTGTTTTCCACCCTCTCTGACCTGAGAATTAAACAGGCTGTTTCTGCTGCTGTTTCTTTACGACTGTAAATGACCTCTGTTTTGATTGGCTAACCTCTTCACATGTGTAATGGGAAACTAACGACGCCCACGCCAAGCTGCTGAATACTAAATAGCCGTTAATATGTAAATGTAGCCGGTCATATGTAAATGTGCTCATGATTCTGATATCATTATCATGATGCATTTTTTTTTTTCAGCTTAGTTTCAATAAATGGTCTGGAGAGGGAGATTTGTGATGTAGTTTGTCTAGATAGTACATCACATTTGAAAAATCCAGTTGTCCATAATGAGCTTAGTGTGAGAGTCCACTTTAGTTTTAATGTGACCTCGATGTCCTTGACATACAGCATCACTGAAAATGTCAGCGTGTGATATTTTAACATTTTTAGAGGTTTGAGGTTCATAATTATTAAAAGTTCATGCAGTAAAAAATCGACTTTGGAGAATAAAACACCAGGGTTATTATAGTCAAATAAAACTAAAACCACAATAAAAAAAAATATATAAAAAAAATGTTACCTTGAAAAAAATTAATTACAAAAACCTAAACTTATTTTATTTCATCCAGTTGGCAAGGAAACATTTCTCATTTTCATTTAGTTTAACTTGATGTACTAAAATAACTTTAAAATGAAAACTTAAAAATAAAAACTAATTCAAAATATTAATAAAAACTATTATAATACTAAAATAACACTGTGTAGTGCACTTGTCACCATTTGAAAAATTCAAAAAATGAGCAGCAAGCCTCTCCCAGGGGTTCATTGTCTTATCTTATGAAAACAACATATCAGTGTCCTGAGAAAACCATGTATGGCAGAATGAGGACTCATATTTCCCCTGTAGGAGATATTTAGATATTAGCATCCAATTCAGCAACGATATACCCAACTGAAAGGCACCTTGGCGCCTGTGCGTGTGTGTTTGTGTGTGTGAGCACGTTACTGTGCGTAGGAGCGTGTCTCAGACACGACGGTGGCGCTGATCTAATCGTGTGAATGTAATTAGGCTTTAATTGCTCAGCGTGTGGGCCTCTGGCATCTGTCTGGGGCCCAGACGGCAAATAATGCCCTCTGACGCTGTCATCTCCTAATCTCACTGTTACCAAACACCTTCGCACAACTCCCACTGAAACCAAACACCTCCATGCCGCTGATGGGAGGATGACGACACACTTTCACTGTACTGGATTTGATACGTGCATCATAATCAGTGTTGGGAAGTAACTAACTAAACGTTCACGTGGTCCACTGCCTCTTTTCCACATGGTAAGAATAAAATAAAAGAACAAACAGTAAAGTTCTGTTCATAATAAGAGTACATTGTGCTAATAAGCTTTGAAATAACATGGAATCAAACACTGCTGATATTTTTTATTTTTTTTTACTGACAGGTGTATCTGCAGTGTGTATTTATTCATGTACTTTTGTCAAAATTCACATCTATAGTCTTTGTTGGTACAGAATCTGACACTGAGGCTACAGTCAGCACGGCAACAGGAAGTGATGTCATTCTCAAAGTTTGGGAAAAATTCTCTGGTACACTGAATAAAAATTGGTGTAGGAATTACTTTAAAGCAATTTTTACAAAGAAATGGCAAGTAACAAATTAAACAAAAAGACTGAAATAGTATTTTCTTGTAAAATGTACTTCAATAATATTTATTTACGTCAAAAAAAATATTTTTTATAGTGTATTTGGATTATAGTTATAATACACTTTAGTTGGCTTCAGGATTTTATGTATTGTAACCCTCTTAGAATATTTTGTTTATTGTCTTTATGCTTGCAAATTTTTTGTTCTTTGTTGCAAAAAAAAAAGGTCTTTGGATTCATGAAATATAATTTAAAAAATGAATAATGTTATTAACCAGTTACCAACATTTAAAAGTAACGATTTTACTGTGGAACAATTGAAAAGGATTTTGTTGCTATTTTCTGTTGTTTTCTCTAACATAAATCTTTTCTTCAGCTGTTTCTGAATTCTTTTTTTCCAGTAATGAAAATTAATGTTTACTAGTTTTATTTAATATAAAATGATGCTGTCACCTTAATTTAAATACTTATTGTGTCCGAAAATATTGGCACAGATTAAATATCCTCTGATTGCTCTACATTAATCAAGATACTGTATTATCCCTCATTCACTTCCATAAAGTTAGCTACTCTTTGCTTGTAGTTTGTCATGTAAAAATAACTTGACTGTAAATTGAACTATTTCAATTTATGAGTAGCTTGTATCTTCCCTAACACTGGTTTTTATTGCATGATTAGTGTGTGTGTGTGTGTGTGTGTGTGTGTGTGTGAATGATACGCTGAGACGAGCTTCATTCCTGTAAAATTCAGCCAGTCGAATGTACAATAAGATCTGAGACAGGTCTCGTAATCCAGTGCTGTAAATAGACTTACAGTCGTCCTGTTATTGACCCGATATGAAGGACACCAGTTACACACACAAACACACACACACACAGTGAGTGTCTGAAGATCACGTCCCACTGGATATTTTTATCTAGTTATAAACAGAATCATTCGAGGAAGGATTGTGTAGTTTTTACATGATAGAATGAAGAAACAAGAAACCATTTGTGTATAATATTATGATTAACAACCTTTATTCTCCTCATTGTTCAGATTTGTAGCAGTACAGAGCTGTGATATCCACTCGAGTTCATAGAGTTACTGTGCTGATGTTTTGTGTTGTGTCATTTATTAACTCCACACTCTTAAAAATAAAGGTTCTAAAAGGGTGTTTTTGAAGCAGACATATCTGTTGAGCACGTGAACACAACGGCCAATCAGAGGTGTTTAAGAATCCGCTAAACAGCCCTCAAAATACTAGAGGGAAATGCTGGTATCATCACATTCTTAAAATTTCAGTACCGACTTGGTACTGAAGTCGGTAATTTTGACAACCTAGAAAGAACCTTTTTCCACTCTGAAGAACCTTTTGTGGAATGGAAAGGTTCCATGGACGTTAAGGTTCTTAATGGAACCACAAAACCTTTATTTTTAAGAGTGCGCTGATGCTTGTGTTGTTTATTGCTGTTTGTGTGTTTATTCTCAGTGTTGAACTGACGGTGAGCTCTGTGTTTTATTTCAGTGTCTGTATGGCTGCTATGTCCACTCCTCCATCATTCCCACGTTCCACCGCCGCTGTTACTGGCTGCTGCAGGTAAGAGTTCAGCTCTGCCACTTACTCTTTAACACTAAATGATGCACAACTGAAAACAACTTTCATCACCATCCTGTAACTAGTAACTCTGTCGTCTTGAGCTCTCTGTCTCTCTCTGTTAAATGCATGAACAGTCTGACAGTGATGGCAGTAATTGAGTCATAAACACATCTATCGAAGTATATTAGCAGCCAGAGGTCGTCGTGCAGACTAGTCGATCAGTTCTACCTCTAGATGATGCTTTGGGCCTGTTGTCAAGTCACAGATCAGATGTCCTTATTCTATTTGGCACTTTATAAGTGAGCTACACAGTTCATTTGGGGTGTTCACATACAAGCCTAAATCGATGTGAACCACTTGGAGACCCGTGAAACTACCCAAGTGTTGTCTGGAGACTGACAGAAAGCATAAGCGAGCGGGACGTGAAGGTTTTTGCACCGCAAGCAGCATCAGCGGAGATGTGCAAGCTTTCATTTCTCACCCACATCATTTCAGCGGTCTGCAGCTGGCCGTCGGGCTGCTGATGCTGCATGCCGCGTCATTTACATGAGGTAATCGGTGACTCGCCAACTAGTAGACCTCTAGTTGACTGGTAAAATTAGTAGTCGTGCAGCCCGTAGCATGTGTATGAGGTGTGAGTTTGAGTATGTGTACGTGTGTGTGTCAGGTTTTTTGCCTACATTGTCGAGACCAAATGTCCCCTCAAGGATAGTAAAACCTGAAATCATCTGCAATGTGTGGAGCAGCAAACGGCACCCATGAGGAAACAACTTAATAAACATACTAAATAATGTCTTCATGGAAATATAAAAATGCAAAGGGTTAGCTTCAGGAGCAGGGGATAGAAAATATTATTAGTGCAGTATAAAAACAATCAATGGAAAATCCCCACCATGATAGAAAAGCAAGTGTGAGTGTGCGGGTTTATACTTTGGGGACACAGTTGCCTCCAGAAGAAAGCTAAATCTGACAAAACCACGCTTTGGGGACTTTCAGGGACAAACGATTCATATATAAAGTGTTTTTTTATTATTGTTATTTTAAAAATGCAGACATTTTGCTTTTAGACATCATTTAGTCATTCCAATAGTGCTGATATAACAGTCCAAAGGCACTGGGACTTTTAACTTTTTGTGGAAAGGCAGACTGTCTGTCTATTAATAGAGGGGATTTTTCAGTGACTCTTCTACAGATTACACAAACTGTCTTTCTTAGTGAATCATTCGAATCGTTTGCTCACCTGATTCATTCAAAATTACTTATTTAGTTGAGAATGAAACAAATGACTATCTTTATGAGTGAGTAACCTGAATCCTTCCTTCAACCGATTTGTTCAAAAACATTCATTCAGTAATGAAACAAGTGGCTGTTTATATGAGTGAGTCATTTGAATCACTCCCTTAACGGAATCATTCAAAACCACTGATTCAAGGACTAGTAAAAATGTTAGAGGATTCCGATATAAGTGAAGAGGAGCTATGTTGGGTCAGAGGTCACTCTTACGCCAGAACTCGACTCTCTCGTGAATGCTCATACGTGATTATAGTTTATAAAGTTTTAAATATGGATATTTTTCTTATAAAAACCCATCGCTTCACTTCAGAAGGCATTTATTAACCCACTGGAGTTGTATGGATTACTTTTATGATAGATGGATGTGCTTTTTGGAGCTTTATGAGTTATTTGAATCATTCCCTCAACCAATTTGTTGGTTGATTCAAAAACTGATTCATTCAGGAACGAAATAGCACTCTTGTTATCCTCAGAGACTCACAGTGGTTGATTCTTCTCTGACAATAGGACAGTGACAGTGAGAGAGACACAGGACAGAAAACACTGATCTCAGTGTGTCTCCACAGTCTTTCCTGCTCCGAGAGACGCAAAGAAGCAAAATTAACACAGCATACAAACTCCATCAATCAAAGCTGACGGGCAATAATTCACTGCATGTGAAACACACTCGCACAAGAAAAGAAATGCAGTAAAACTGTATTTTTAAAATGCAAACTTGCATGTGTTTGGTGAACATCGCTGATGTCGGATCACTGAAAATCACAGCATCTCTCATTTCTCATTTGAAAAGAAGAGATTTGAAAAGCCAAACATAAGGTTGAGAGATCTTAAAGTACATATACTAAACTGTTTTAATTCTATATATTATATCATGAATGTATAATTTACATTTCAATAACAGAAGTTATATTAAAAGCAAGTCAGAGGGTGTGTTAGGAACAGTTTTGGATGTTATATTAAATAAAAAGTATTATTTATCTATCATATATATTGCATAACACAATTTATAGTCACAAGTATATCAGAAAAATGTTTTTAAAAGGTTGATGTCTCCACAAGGATATTTTTACCAGAAATCTTTGACCTTGTAGGGACATTTTTGGTCCCCATGAGGAAAACAGTTTATAAATCATACTAAATTATGTTTTTTGAAAAATGAAGAAAGTTTCTGTTAGGATTGTGTTTAGGGTTAGGGATAGAATATACAGTTTGTACAGTATAAAAATCTTCGTCTATGGAAAGTTCCAATAAAACAACGTGTGTGTGTGTGTGTGTGTGTGTGTGTGTGTGTGTGTGTGTGTGTACGCGTACGTGCTGGTCTAAATGGAGGTCATTGAGGGATGAAAACATAATGTTAAACCATAAAAGGAGAAAAGAGAAAGAAATCATGTGAGAAGAGCGAGAGAACTCAGCAGTGATAAAGCAAATCTAAGCTGTCGGATTTCTCACAGTTACAGAGGCTTGAGCTCAGCTGGGCAGGTAAGAATGATTGATTACAGAGAGAGCGAGTCCACCCACATTACACAGAGAGAGAGAGAGAGAGAGAGAGAGAGAGAGAGAGAGAGAGAGAGAGAGAGAGAGAGAGAGAGAGAGCGTAAACCTACCCATACACATTCACAACACTTAAAACTTTCATCTTTACACCGGCACACCTGCCCAATCACAAGCAGATTATCATCAGCAGCGTTTGATTTATGAAGCAGCGCTTGCTACATATTAATGTTATATCGCAGGATGGTGTCTGCATACAAAGAGCACAACAGTGGGGTTCTGAGGTAAAAATCCCATTCATTTACTCCATAGAGAAATTGATTTTTTGTGATAATGTATAAACCCTTCGGCGCAGACCTACTGTGAGCTCTGAGATAGTTAAGTGATGGTCTAAACTTCTCTAGACTTTTAACAACCATATTTAATAGTGAAGAGGTGTGAAGAGCTCCACCAATCAGAAAGAAGCCACTGTAACCATGGCAAAAGAGCTGGATTGTGTATGTTAATATATGTAAAAGACCTGTGTTATGATTAGCTAACATACACTACCAGTCAAAAGTTTGGGGTTGGTAAGATTTTTTAAGTCTCTTATACTCACCAGGCTGCATTTATTTGATCATAAATAATGTAAAAACAGTTATATTGTGGAATATTATGACAATTTATATATATATATATACATATTTATATATTTATATATATATATATATATATATATATATATATATATATATTGTTTTACTTTTTTCAGAATTCTTTAGTGAATAGAAGCATTTACTTGAAACAGACATGTTTTATAACATTAAAAATGCCTTTACTGTCACTTTTGATTAATTTAATGCATCCTTGCTGATTAAAAATATTAATTTCTTAAAAATCTTCCTGACCCCAGGAACCTGAAATGTAGTGTATGATAATATTACACTATAATATACATAATTGACGTCTCAGTGTTAATCAGTACAGGCCATGATGCAGAATAGGTGTTGTTGTGTAAATGTAGGTGGACATATGTTGGTAAAATCATGTTTTAGGCATCTCTAAATGGTCAAGGTAGGAAGAAGAAGAAACCTTAGCATATATCGAAAGTTTTGTCCAAATCAAAATTACAAAACCAGTCATAAAATATTTATATTAGCTATTTGATATGATGATGATGATTAAAGATGTTAGCAGTTAGCAGTCAAATGATGGATATAAACAGGTTTAAGACATACTGTATACAGGAAGTGTGGTACTGTGCTGCACATCTAAAGAGGAAGCCGAGGAGCCTGTGATCCGAGAGGAACAGAGGCAGGAGTGTGTTAGCGCTCAGAGATGTTCATTGATTTATGCTCCAGCAGAGCAAACTGACTCACAAGGTTACACAGCAGTGATTGGTCACCGTCACGGCGTGTAGACAATCACACGTGCTCTCAGATAGATTAAACACACACACACACACACACCATTTGGGACTGTCAATCACACCTGTCAAGGTCAGTCTTTGTACTTTGGTCACATTCTTCACTTAAAGTTTTAGAAACTTGAAAGCCCACAGGACCCCAGTTAGGTTACACTTTATTTCGATGGTCAAGTTTAGGCATTCTACTAACTATAAGTAACTTTGCAACTACATGTCAACTAACTGTCATTAGACTATTAGTAGACTGTTAGGTTAGGGTTCGGGTTAGTAGAATAAGTTGACGTAGATGCAAAGTTACTTATAGTCAGTTGAATGTCTGTTGGGGAGCATCAAAATAAAGTGTTAGAAGATTTTAGTTAGACAGTCTACTAATACTTTAATGAGAGTTAGTTGATATGTAGTTGCAAAGTTACTTATAGTTAGTAGAATGTTTACCATCAAAATAAAGTGTTACCCACAATTTGTTTAACCTACAGTATTATTATAGCTGTAAAATAAATACATTATAAAAAACATGGGGAAAAATTCTTATTTTTTAAAATGTTAAAATAATAAAAAGCAGAACAAGTTTTATTTCTGTTGTAAAATATATTTTTAAATGAATATGAAATTAAAATAAAAATCCTGTTGTTAACAGTGATCAAATAAATAATGAAATAAAAAAGCAGAAAAAAGTTATTTTTTCTGTTGTTAAAAAAATTCATTAAAAAAAAAAAATACATTAAAATAAATAATAAAATAAAGTAATTTTTATGTTGTTAAAAAGTTAAAATTTATAATGATGCTTTAAAATAAATAATAAAAATACATTAAAATAAATAATAAAATAAAGTCATTTTTCTGTTGTTAAAAAGTTAAAATATATAATGAAATAAAGCAGAAAAATAAAGAAAGAAATATTTTTGGTTGTTAAAAATACTTAAAGATAAAATAATAAGAAAGTATTTTTTTCTGTTTTTAACCAGTTAAATTAAATCTAAATGATAAAATTAAGTCTTTTTTTCTGTTGTTAAAAAGTTAAAATACATAAAGAAATATATAGAATATATAAAGAAAGAAATATTTTCTGATGTTAAAAATTCATTATGAATGAATAAAAAAAAGTATTTTTTCATTGTTAAAAATATATGAAAATAAAAAAATAAATATAAATATAATGTAAATAATGAAATAATTAATTTTTCTGATGTTAAAATACCTTCCTGTCACTTTATATGTTGGTCTCTTCCTGTCTAAATGGGAAGTTTTTAGGCAGAATAAGCTGCAGTGTTGACCAGTCTTGCGATAGTCAAAAAATCTAGACTATTTACCCTTCGTCTCTCAGTACCGCAGGCTACAGACGGCCCCAAAAGAGCCTTTTATTTATTCATTCAGCCATGCATTTTGCCAGCGGTCTGCAGAGGCGTCTGAAACCTTTATGGCGGGTGACATGATTGCTGTTTACCATGTGTGTCATCTGAATCTTTATGAGTGAGAATGTTTTTAACAAACCTTACGGAGCATTAAAGGTTGAAAAATGCATATCACACATTGTGAGGAAATGCAGAAAGTCGCTCATATTTCTCCCCACATTCCCTCTGTCTTTTTCTTTCTTTTTAACCACCTTTTTTTGATTTCATGTCTTTTGACAGCCTGTTGAAATTGTGACCACATTCTTGTATTGCAGTTGACCCGTCCATTCACTTCCATTTCATGCTGAGTAAAGCGAAGCCATTTGCTCTTTCCGCCGGGCATTAGGGAGCGTTGCGTGGCTCGGCTGGACACACTGCACAACTGCTCTTAATACAGCGTTAACATTCACCTTCGGCTCCACTGCAAACACACGCACACACACGCTGCTTCATTCAGAGCACACATCTCCATAGTTATAACCAGTGTTGGGGAAAGTTACTTTTAAAAGTAATGCATTACAATATGGCGTTACTCCCTAAAAAAGTAACTAATTGCATTACTTTGTTACTTTTTATGAAAAGTAATGCATTACATTACTTTTGTGTTACTTTGTCTCACCTGGGCTGGGCTTGCTTGTTTGTTTTTTAATAACAATAAAAAAAGTTCTATTTTTGGCAAATGTGAAGGCCCTTTCACACCGAAAGTGAAATGAATAAGGCTCAGGCTGAAGGAAATGCATATTTACGCCTGTACAGTAGAGGGCACAGCTTAAACAAACCTTTCAGCTGTGCTGCTATTCTGGATTAAAGAAGAATAGGATACAGGAGAAGGAAGTTCAACACTCTTATTTCTAAATCTAATCTGAGATTGCATTTCACTGTTTTATTCATTTTGAGGAATACTGAATGTTTTCGTGCAAGTGAGATGAGTAAATGCGTTCACATTTAGTCCAGAACTACAATATGTTCTAGACTAAATGTTCTATACCATCATGTTCACACAGCACACACAACACCTCTTTATTTCTCTCAACATGGGGACAGGAGAGCTGACAGTCAATAAATGTGAAAAAGTAACTTGTGTTACTTATTTGAAAAAGTAACTTGGATATTTTGTTGTAGATTGAAAAAGTAACTAGTTACTAGTTACTTGAAAAAAGTAATCCGATTATGTGACTCAAGTTACTTGTTATGCGTCACTTTACTAGTTGCTTGTGAAAGTAACCCGATTACATAACTCAAGTTACTTGTAATGCGTCACTTTAGTTGCTTGAAAAAGTAACCCAATTACGTAACTCAAGTTACTTGTAATGCGTCACTTTACTGGTTGCTTGAAAAAGTAATCCGATTACGTAACTCAAGTTACTTGTAATGCGTCACTTTACTAGTTGCTTAAAGAAAAAGTAACCCAATTACGCAACTCAAGTTACTTGTGATGCGTCACTTTACTGGTTGCTTGAAAAAGTAATCCGATTACGTAACTCAAGTTACTTGTAATGCGTCACTTTAGTTGCTTGAAAAAGTAATCCGATTACGTAACTCAAGTTACTTGTAATGCGTCACTTTAGTTGCTTGAAAAAGTAATCCGATTACGTGACTCAAGTTTCTTGTAATGCGTCACTTTACTAGTTGCTTGAAAAAGTAATCCGATTACGTGACTCAAGTTTCTTGTAATGCGTCACTTTACTAGTTGCTTGAAAAAGTAATCCGATTACGCAACTCAAGTTACTTGTAATGCGTCACTTTACTAGTTGCTTGAAAAAGTAATCCGATTATGCAACTCAAATTATTTGTAATGCTTTACTTTACTAGTTTGCTTGAGAAAGCAATCCGATTACGCACCTCAAGTTACTTGTAATGCGTTACCCCCAACACTGGTTATCACTCCTTTGTAAAAGATGAAATAAATAAGGACACAGTTTACTTTCTTAATAAATGTTCCTGTTCTAAGTTTTACTGTCTGTCCCTTTTGTGAAAATGGGCCAAAATATTGATGACACATCTTTTTTGCAGGGGACGTACAGTATGCTAATTTTTGCAGAGGCTCTGTACAATGAGAATATCTGATACACTGATACCACCTGCAAATGACTAGAAGTGGCAAGTTAACTAAGGGAAATCGTCTATTTCAAGCACTTGAATATGTCCTGCTCAAACTTCCTGTTTCAATAGGAAATATAGGAAAGAACATTGCATTCATCATAACATTTTATATCAAAGATGGGAGGCTTTTAATAGTCAAAGATGCTTCAAAATAAGTATTTCAGAACAAAAGTTCACAATGGGCAATGAAACTTTAGGCATTATTCATTTCCTTTTGATGTTCAGCACTATTCTTTCCCAAAAAGACTAACTTGAAAAGTGAAAGCCATGACTTTGCCACCCTTAAGCCCTCCGTCTGAACACTACGTGACATACTGAAGCTTTTTCATCAAGTCCTTGAGGAAAACTGAGACTTCCTGTGCCCACCAACCTGAAAGTGGTGAAAAGCACACACACATGCATTTGTTGAAATCCACAGATCCTCAGGAGATGATTGTGACCTCCACTCACAGGAGGTCCAGAGACAAATGTGGCGTGTTGTGGAGCCAGTGAGCCATTAGTGCTGTTTTCCCCTTGACCTCTCAGACAGGAACAGCCATTATGGTGTGGTTCGAACAAAAACCTCAGGTGGGTTCAGTGTTTCAAAGCCTGGCAGGTTTCGTCTGGAAGTAGCGCTGGAGAGGTAGTTTCTGAGAAGGTTGTGTGTTTGAGAGACAGACCGACAGAGAAAGAACAGCATAAGTCAAGGAGCAAGAGCTCACGGCCCATTAAATAATACATCCTTCCTGAAAGGCCTTAAGGTAGCGCTGAAGCCGAACAGGTCTGGAGCTGATTACAGGCTGGTGAAGGAAGCGTGTTCAGCTGTCAGCCTCTGACCCACAGACACCCTCACCAGCCCAGCTATAGAAACGGGAAGACACAGCGGACGCTAGATATCGCTTGTGCTTAAATAAAAGCTGAAAAGTTCTTCAATATCCAGATTTCTGTGGTGTGACTAACCATGAAACCCCAGAACAAAAAGTCTGAACAAAAAACTCAGTATAACCATACAGAATGTCTTTCTTCGGTGCCACATGTGAAACAGCATTTGTCTGCTCACTGGTTGTTATATTTTGACCTTTCATTCACATTTTAGCAAGCACTTTTAGCCAGTATTTCTTTTTGAAATGCTAGTACTTAAATGGTAAATCTTTACAATAACATTAGTTTAATGTATTAACTAACATGAACTAATGAGCAGTACATTTGTTACAGTATTTATCAATCTTTGTTAATGTTAGTTAATAAAAATCCAGCTGTTCATTGTTCGTTCATGTTAGTTCACAGTGCATTAACTAATGTTAACAAATACAACTTTTGATTTTAAAAATGTATTAGTAAATGTTGAAATTAACATTAACTAAGATTAATAAATGCTGTAGAAGTATTGTTCATTCTTATTGTAAAGTGTTACCCTTATAATAATACCAGAATTTTAATTAAAATAATTATGTATTATATAAATAAATGTATAATTTGTTATATATTAAATAAGTATTTTAATTAATATTATATATTTTATAGAAATAATTCATTAATATACTAATATTAATATTAATATATTATATATTAATATAAACTATTATTAATAGTATACAATTACAAATATATATATTACACAACTTAATTATATTAATACATTATATTATATAATTGTATATTTTTTTTTATATAAATAATTAGTTATATATTATATAATTATATAAATAATTAGTTATATATCATATAATTACATAAATAAATGTCATATTTTCATTTTTGTCAATTAATTTGTTAATGTTATCGTATTGTCGGCAGCTAAGCTTAGAAATAATAATAAATGCAATGTTATTTGTAAGCTCATTTTTTATGATTGTGGGTGAAAATCTTTGGAAGTGTGTGGATTTAAATACAGTAAATATGGTAAAACTAGAGTCTTATTGGTATCTGAAAGCATTATCAAATTAGCAAATAAAATTTATTTGACCCATTTATTGAACTTCATTTATTCAGAAACATATTTTGTTGATCCCAGAACAATATTCCTGTCTGAAAACAGTTCTAACTCATAACATATCCCTGAAATCCAAGAGAAATGATGAATAACTGATGTAGAAGCACCTAACCCTGGTTGTAAACCTAAACCTGACATAAACTGTAAACTTGTCCCTCAAATCTGATTGGATGATTGCAATATTCTTCCAGGATCAACAAAGATGTTGATGTAGGAGCATGATGAAATCACGTTCACCAATAAATAAACATGCAAGGTGTGAGTGATGTGTGGAATTGTATGATTTGGTAGGCACTGAAATTCTGTGAAAAACTGTGGAGCTTTATGTGCAGCACAGATTCATTTCTGGTTATGGCAATAAAACTCCATAAAACTGAAAGTGAAAGGGAGGCAGATGTGTTGGAGGATGAGCGGTACATTACAGTCACTGCTCTAGAAGGTTCTCTGGACTTTCACTTTTGAGGGGTGCAACTTCAGGTCTTTCCCACGAGACCAGAGAGAGAAAGAGAAAGAGAGAGCAAATGAAAGAAAACAGAAGAAAATAACAGCTGAAAAACATCACTAAGGCCCAGCTGCTAATTGAAAAGAGAGCAAATTAATTACAGTAATGAAGCAATTAAAGCGCTGTCACGCAACCAAGCCTCTCTTTTAGGCCGGTAAGCATTTTGTTTCTCAAGCATTCCCCCGGTGTCCGTGTGCAGCGAGACTGCAGAACAGCTTCTCCTCATCCCTCTGTTTCTTCTCCTTCATTTGCACTGTTTTAATCTAGTGGAACACAAATGATAAGAAATGAGTAGAGTAAAACCGAAGGTCAAACAGAGGTCATATAATGATAAACAATATGTATATTTCAATATGTAAACATATATGTTTATGCATAAACAAGTGCTAAAAGACAAAAAACACTTATAATCATACATGTTCTTTGAAAGCAAGCTTTAATGTCGTGCACACTTTTGTTTATCAGGTGGATTTATCTTTATCTAAAGGTGCTTTCTAAAGGTTTTTGATATTTTGACGATGATACTCATTAAGAATGTAATAAAATCGCTTTCTTAAAAGATATAAAACAGTCTTTCTCTCTCCTCGAAACCTCAGTGTGTTTCAGAGATGTACACAAACTAGACTATAGACAGTTATAAATGGTCACTTTGTCCACACGCACTCAAATCACACAAGGATTGATGCTCGCTTTTAAGCCTTTTCATTATTTCAGACCTTGTGTGCAAAGACAGATGTGTGTAAATGTTGTTTTGATTTTAGTATTGTTTGACTCCCTTTTTCTCTGTGCTGTCTAGAGATCAGTGATGTCATCAAACACAGACGTTTCTTTTACGAGACTCTTAGAAACTTTAGATGAAAAATAAATAAATATATGTAACATATTTTTATTTTACTGAATACAATCATGAAAGCCATCCTCCTTGCTATACGTACATACAATTCATTACTTTCATTTATACTTATATAATTTAAATAATTATCTTTTTTGTCCCGTTAGATTGATTTTTTTTTTCTATAGTCTGTCTCCCAAACACATCACATTTTTCTGTCTCTTTCTTTCTTTCTTTTTGTCTCTCTCACATTCTTGAATAAGCGTCTTGTCTGCTTTTTCTGCATCCGTGTTTTAATGATTAATGCTGTATTGATGTCCTCAATTAATTTCCTGCTATGCCACAGTAGATCTTCTCAACTCTCTTGCACATCTCCATTTGCTTAAGAGACGTCTCTATTCCCCGTGGCAGATGCCTGTCAGTAACGCTGCATGTGTGTTCATTTGTATTCATGTGGGTCTGTGCATATAAATAAAAGTGACAAAAAATGATTAACCCTCTGATGCTGGTGTCCACTACAGTCATCTTTAAAAAGCCATTTTAACCATTCAGGATGTAATACAATTAAACCACTATGAGTGATGACCTTTGACCCTTACCTATAATTCTATTTGGCTGTCCTCCTTATATGTTTTTTGTGTTTTTAATTAATGAATATAATAAATAATTGCCAAAATGCATCATTTTTAAAAGAATAATACACTGTAAAAAATCAAAAGTAGAGAAAACTTAAAAGTTTAAGGCAACAAACTTCAGAAGATTTTTGAGTTTTCTCAACTTGTTTTTGTAGGAGATTTTTGAGTTTTCTCAACTTTTTGTTGTATAAACTGAATACAAGAAGTTGAGAAAACTCAAAAATCTGCTGAAGTTTGTTGCCTTAAACTTTTAAGTTTTCTCAACTTTTGATTTTTTACAGTGTAATAATAATACATTGGAATAATTATATTACTGCATTGAAGTAGAAAGAAACAAAATGGCTTTTTTCTTAGTTTTTCTGTGGTTTAATAATATATGCAACAAAGGGTTAATACAGCAATTCAGGCTCTGTATTCTCTCAATATCTCTCTGTTAATATGTGTATTCATCACTCTAAAAAATGCTGGGTTAAAAACAACCCAAGTTGGGTTAAAAATGGACAAACCTAGCAATTAGGTTGTTTTACCCCAGCGAATGGGTTAAATGTTTGCCCAACCTGCTGGGTAGTTTTATTTAACTCAACTATTGTTTAAAAATTACTGTATTGCTTGCATAAAATAAACCCAAAGTATGTTGGAAATTGACATTTATCAATATGTTTAATAAATTGACATTTATTAAAAAGTTAAATGAATAATAATTAAACAATAAACATTTATTAAATGGCTTATTAATAAATGTTCACCTTTTGATTATTATTGTTGCCTCTAGTAATTATGTGTCTGATTTTCAATTTCCAACCTATTTTGGGTTCATTTTAAGCCAGCTGTATAGTCATTTTTAAACAATAGTTGAGTTAAATAAAACTGCCCAGCACGCTGGGCAACCATTTTAACCCAACTGCTGGGTTAAAACAACCCAGTCGCTGAGTTTGTCCACTTTCAATCCAACTTCATGCAACAAAGGGTTAATACAGCACTTCAGGCTCTTTATTCTCTCAAAATATCTCTGTAAACTTGTGTATTCATGTTTTAATGTGTTTTAATGTCATAGTTTATAGCATCAATGGGATGAACACTTTAGACAACCTAAACACCTAAAGAAAGCCACAGTGAAACAGCTTGTAGATAAAGTGATTCGAGAGACTATGAAGTGCAGATGTCAATGTCAGGAGCCTCTGGGCAGGTCAGTGAAGATGGGCCGCACTCACGCTTTAAATGCAGAAAAACCTAATGGGTTACAATACACACTTCTGTGTCCACACGTAAAACCCTTCACATGTGAGGGGAAATTGCCCTTGAAATGAGTAGTGTGTGTGTGTGTGTGTGTGTGTATGCGCCCTGGGCAGAGAGCAGCTTAATGATGGACACACTGGAACATTCATCATCATGTTCACTGCGTCCAGGGCAGCTATTAAACACAGCCCAGAGTACAACACACACTCAGTGCATTTACACTGACACAATATGCAATGCATACAGCTGTGACTCACACACACACTCTTTCAGTTTAGATAATATTCCATTCACACACAGACTGTATGATCGATAGATGTCACGCATGAACACAGCGACATGCCTGCAGAATGTCAAACACTGTGCGGACGCTGTATCTGGACCCGTCTGATTCACATTTAAAACAAGTGGCACAGGAAAAGCTCATCTCAACCTTAGTCACCATGAAATCAAAATAGAGTACCTCAGAGATGACGTGTTTTTGTAGGCCAACCCGGAAGTTAGCGGCACACGGGTTCCCTCGATCGAAAGCCAATGCATTTTTCCCATAGACTTTTGGAAAATTGCAAAAAATAAGCTGTGTTTAACAAAGGGTTATGACACTTACATGTTTTGTCTATCAAGATAATCTTCACAAGTTAACACAACATTTATACATTTTGAAGCCTAAATAAAGTTGTCAGATATAAAAAGCTAACAGTAGGCTATAAACGGACTGCAGCACACCATGGTCGCAGATCAACGTCACCACCACCAAGCTTCCTCAAACTTTATTTAAAAAACAACTTTATTTAAAAACATGCTTGCTGATTATGATCTACGCTGTGTATGAATACTTATCCACTTTTTCATGAGAAATGCTGTCCAAATGTCCTGTTTGTCATGATGACGTCTAAAGTCCCCGCCAAAGGAAGTAGTCCCTTTTAGCAATTTGTTAGCAACCGCTGTTTTTGAGACACAATAAAGGTTTAAAAAATCACAAGTGGGTTATAACTGGTGTGTTTTATGTCATTGATCATAACGTAAAAATATTTAGAGGCTTTGTCAACCACAGACCTTATTTCAGGCGATTTAGAAAAACCCATTCAAAAAACCCATGGACTTCGGGGCGATGGAACCGGAAGTCCTAAAATGCTAACTCGCTTCCGGGTTTTGCCTATAAAAACACGTCATCCCTGAGGTACTCTATGGACAATTCTTGATTTTTTTATGACATATTGCAGTATTTATTCTAAATTATTTATCTATGCATATCATTATTTTTTTTTTTAAATTCATGTGCCCTCATAATCTTCAATCAAAATAACTTACCCTCCCTCATTTCTTTTCTTCTCTGATGAGGGCGGGGCAACCTGTAACTCACATTAGATCGACCAATAGCAAACCACAACCATCCAATCAATTCCTGATGGGCAAAATCAAGTCCCGCCCTACATTCGAAAGGCCTTTTCATGCGAATATACTCTGCAGTAAGGAGGAAAATAATATCGCAACTTCCGTCTCATGCCAACTTTAATAGTCTGTCATCAATTTTTCCATATAGTGAAAGTGGGACAGAACTGCAGCTGTCGAGCGCAATAAAAGTATCAGATTTTCAGTGCATAAAAGCTTAAATTTCAGTCTTTTCCTCACACAGATCTCATATTTGGTACTATTTCTTATTCATATTGCATTTGAGTGTGTCTTTGAATGTGTATTTGCCGTGCAGCAGTTTGGATGAGACACACAGCTGAAGTACAGCAGGTGTGAGACGACTCCAGACATTTACAAACTGACACAGACGTGCCTGTAATGCAAGATCCACCTGTGTGGAAGGAGAGAGAGAGAGAGTATTTATACACTTAATTTATTACCTTCATTAACTTTGATGAGATGGGAAGCAGTTTATGGTTGAGCTACACTGGCCACATATCATGCAAACATGTGTATTTGTGTGCATGTGTGTGTATCTATCAAGGCTTGTTGCCAGGTTACAGCCATGTGTTGAAACTGCCATAAGCAACAGCAAATATTGCACCATTGGGAAGTGAACCAGAGAGAAATGGAGTGAGAATCACTCAGAGAATTCAGTTCTAAAGACAAGGAAACTTTTGGGGTGAGTCAGCATGTCATTTAGGAGAAATTTGATCTTTTGACAGAGTAAAACCATCTCAAACATCAAAGAAGTACACATCTAGATGACATGCACTTAGAACCGCCTAATACAGGAAGAGGTTTGACTGACGTGATACGACCAACACAGTTTGCTTTTTATGTGACTTTTAGGTGCAGGTGAAACTGAAATCAACATTACAACAATAACAGATAAATGTGCAACAGAGTGGCAGCTCAAGAAAGAGTGTAGCAGTTTCTGTGAAGGTTGAACTGATAAAAGAGGAGAAACTATTAGAAAATGTGTCCACTGCAAAAAAAAAAAAATCATTTTTTTTTTCTTGTTTTCCAGTAAATGTCTTAACATCCTTCAAGCAAGATGTGCAAATATTTTTTTTTTCATCTTGTCTTGCAAAAAGCTTTAAAATTTTGTAAGACTGTCATTTTGCTTCTTAAGTAAATATACCTTGTTTTAAAGATGTTTAGTGTCTTTTTGAGGCACCCTTGCGGTTTGGTGAGGCCCCCTACTTTCACATCCATTTAGTGTTTATTAAATATTGTGGTTAATTTGATTAAGTTAACACATTTTTCAATGTTTAAATACATTCATAATTAGTGCTGTCAAAATTGATGCATTAATGCATGCGATACATTTTTTCAGTTTAAAAATTTTAAAATATTTAACACAATTAACGTAGCATCCGCACAGAAAGCTGCTTCAAACAGCGCGCCTGCCACATTGAGACCTCTTTCGCGCTTGAACTGACAAAAACACACAAAATTATGCCAAAATGCCTGTTTTGTCGAGTATCATTGTAAGCACAGTCTTAAATGAGTTAAATAAAATCTTAAACATAGAGTTGTGAGAAAATAGGATGCAGATCCGCGTCAGGTCTTAAAGTGACAGCAGCCTAATAAACCTGCTACAGTCTGAAATTAATGTTAATCAAAGAACAAAAGAAAATCACTCACTGCTCTTAACTGAGTAATTTTTTATAGCTTTAATAAAAAAATCTATATTTTAATGTAAATTATGCAGTGAACACTGTGAAGTGTTTGATAACTACTTTGATTCTGGATATTCTTGACCTGTTAGATCAAATATTTAAAGTCCCCCTGTTGTCAATAATTTTATCTCTTAAAACTCATCTTTGATCAGCAAAATTACATATTTAAATGTTTTTCCTGTGAAAAAAATTCTTAATGCCTTAAAATAGCTTGAATGTAACTCTACACCCTTGCCTCATTAAATATACACTGATCTATGATTATGATAATTAGCCCCACCTCCACTCACTCACATGAGCTCAGAGATCCACTCGGTCAACTTACTGAGGTAAACGCTGCACAATGGTATCGCTTTTTTACAACGTCGGACACATAACGGTAATTAATATGATTAGTGTTTTGCTTGACTATGTTATCAAACAGCTAATAATGTGTTGCAAATGTTACACAAACCATGTTCACATTCACATTCACAGCTGCCTTCTAACAGTCAGTATCCTTAGAAACGCTTTAAACAACTCTGAACGTCAGTGGAGAAAGGCATATAGTTCATCATTACATCGTACTATACATCATACACCCACCATATTGCTAAATCTACACGATTTTTCATGTCAACAGAAAAATATACCAGGATAACCTTCTTTTGAGACTCCCTTGCGCGGTCAGTTAATGATATGCTAAAGCCTGCCGGCACATTGACGTGATTGGTTACAAGGTAGTTTGTGACATCAGAAACACCATCGATGTCAAACCTCGTTTTTGAAACTGTCTTTAGATCATTGCAGTTTTAAAGAGAAAATACTCAGCAATGGTGTTCATTTATGAATTTGCTCATGGTTTGTCTTAAATCATGTTAAAAACACCAGATAGACATATAAACAACATTAAAAACTTGATTTTCACCACAGGGGGACTTTAAAATACTGTCTTTATGTTGTTTCTACATTAATTTGGAGAATAAATCTGAGATTATTACAATATAAGAATATATTAAAAACATTAATGTTAGGTGCTATTAATCGCAATTATTATTGATAGCACTATTCATAATACATCAGTGCAAAAAATGTGGGGAAAAAATCAGTACATTTCAGGTCTAATATTAAGTACAGATCAAACAAAAACAGCTTATGTGACTCCCTGAAATTGCATAAAACCAGACAATCAAATTGGCGTTTTTGCATCAGGTGGTCTGTTGACTGAAGCTATGCAAGACCCTTCTGTTGCACATATTATGTTTGACACTTTTGAGCAACTACATCCCCTTTCCAGAATGTTCTTGCTCATAAAAACAGTGAGGGGTGGCGAATATGCTAGCGTAGAAGTTTTAGCACAAAACGGTAAAATCGTGCCTTCAAAAGGCAAACAAATAATGCAATCCAATTTCTCTCTTGTTTGAGACTGTGATGAAATCAGCCAGTCTTTTTTTTTTTCTTAAATCTACCAAAGGTATTGTGCAAACACCTTGAAATATGCATCCCTGAATGTGTTAGCTCTTTTCCGTCTCCCATCTGGTCGCTAACGCTGCAATATTAAAATGCTAATGGGGCCGCCGGACAGACGCTGAGAAAGTTGATTCCATCTTTCACGGAGACTGAGAGAGACGTACTAACTCTTTCGGGCAAAAACGCCGAATGATTGGCTCTATTTAAAAGCCAAAGGTGATGCAAAGACAAAAGGAACTGATTTTAAAGTCAAGTTCTGGCCTGTATCTCATCGATTAGCTCAGATGGTGTGACTCGAGTCGCTGTAAAGTTTAGGGAGGGAGAGCGTGGAGGTAGATTGATAGAGAAGGTAAGTAAGTGGCAGCAGGGGAAATTTATTGACAGTTTAACATTGACAAAGCTTCAAAAATGGCTCAAGCTGCTGCTGCTGCCACATTTCTCTCTGTCAGGGAACCCGCACCATCCTTTCCCTTCATGTAGATGTGCTTTTACTCAACCCCAATTATAAACTAGATTATTTGGTGAATAACTAACCCTAACTGACTCAGTTTCTCCAACTCTCTCACTTTTTAACAGAAATGCACAACACTCCTGGCTGTTTCTGTTGTTCATTTAGCTACATGTATCAGCCGTGTCCTTTGAGTGTATCTATGCACTACAGTTGATTAGTCATTCGAAGCCGCTGGATTTCTGCCCCCAAAGCTCCACGTATCCCCTTCACACCCACGACTCATGCTTATAGCAGCTGAGCTTTAAACAACACCTATTACTCTTACGCTGTCAATTAGGATAATTTATGGCCGTAATTCTGAGCCGGCATGAATTGCGGTGTTTTGATGTTGGTAAATACTTAGAAGTTAATTGGGGGCATCTGCTCCGGGGAGTTCGGGCGAAGAATGGGAGACTGTTGTGTTTTCACGCGTGCTTGCCAATTAACGACTCCCACCTCCATGCCACCGATCACAAAACATCTCGCAGACCCGACGTTTAGCGAGTTTGCTCCTCCACCGTGGCTGAGATTCTCTGGGGTGTGTGTGTTTAGATGGAGTTGTAATTGCATGGGTTAATTTCCCTTCCTCTATGGATGCTGCATATGGGTGTTTCTTTAACTATATGCACTTTTTGCCCTGTGGACTTCCGTAATACACACTTTCATAAACAAGTTTTTATTTGTTAACTAATTTAATTTGTCTGCATCCAATATATGTCAGTGCACAAACATGTCATGCATCACAGATGAATTCCAACCCGATCTCATGAGAAAATTTAACTATTCCCTTATTAAAATTAACCATGTTTTTTTATATATATAGTAAAAGTGTAGTAACCATGTTTTTTGGCAGATTAATTACCATTTGTATTGCCACAGTTTTACATGAACAGCAAGATAATTTACACTTTCAGATGCCCAGAAAGCTACTAAAGACATATTTAAAACAGTTCATGTGACTACAGTGGTTCAACCTTAATGTTATGAAGCGACGAGAATACTTTTTGTGTGGCAAAAAAACAAAATAACGACTTTATTCAACAATATCTAGTGATGGGCGATTTCAAAACACTGCTTCATGAAGCTTCAAAGCTTTCTGAATCTTTTGTTTCGAATCAGTGGTTCGGAGGGTGTGTCAAACTGCCAAAGTAACGCCCCCCAGTGGTGAACCATTGAAATTTCAAAACACTTATGACGTAACTATGCCTCGTTTACTGAAATCACGTGACTTTGGCAGTTTGATACACACTCCGAACTACTGATTCGAAACAAAAGATTTCACAATTTTACAAAAATTGTACAAAATTACAGCTGGATTGCCATGGCCAGCAATTTGTCATGACACCGGACATACTACAGTTTGCCATGTTGTCATTATCATGTGACCTACCAGCATCAGTTGCGTCGCTTTGCTGCCATTCATAAATCCTCTCCTGTGGTCTCATGGGATAGTAAAGCGTCCATCGTATGCACATTTCAGAATCTCGACAGAAGTAGTAGGTCATCTGGGAACTTTTATGACTACTGTGAATTCAGACATACTTCTGTCACATACGGTTAGTAGGAAAGTATGTGATTTCGGATGCAGCCTTGGTGGAAGAAGTAGGTCATCCAGGGACTTTTCGCCTACTTTTTTTGAATACTATGAATTCGGACATACAACTCTTTTGGTGTACTGTTTTTCGCATACTATATAGTAGGGAAGTATTCAATTTTGGACACACCGCAAGTATCTTGTATCATGCCATGAAACACAAATTAAGGTAGGTCTATTTGAGACACTCTTAAACTGACACTTGTCTCATTAACAAGTACACTAAAAACTTTATAAAACTCTTGGTTGAGGTCACAACTTATTGACAGTCATAATTTGTATAAAAAACTATATAATAATTTTCACACTATAAATGTTCACTCTGTGTTTAGATATGCATTGTTTGTTTTATAAATGTAATTTTTTTGTAGTTTAAGATAACAAATCTGTGTTTGGAAGGAAAAGCTGAAATCTCCAGTATGTGTATCTTCAGTAAGAAACACCAGTATGTGAGAGCACCATTTCAATATGCATTTGGTTACTGTGGTTTACCATGTTTTATTCAAGACATGTTTCCTAAATCTCCTCCACAGACCCAATGAAAAAAATGTTCAGACTTTCTTTTGAGCAGAAACTTGGTTCTGTCGCTGTTCTCCTTTTGTGTCAGTTTCAACTCGCTTTTGTCTTCACTTCCTTCTTCCCTCATTAAATGCAGTCTTTCATCTCATCAGCTCTTTCTTTTTCTCTCTTTAGAACCCTGACATTGTACTGGTCCACTACCTGAACGTGCCCGCCATTGAGGATTGTGGGAAACCATGTGGGCCCATCCTGTGCTCCATCAACACAGATAAGAAAGAGTGGGCCAAATGGACCAAGGAAGAGCTCATCGGGCAGCTCAAACCCATGTGTGAGTGTTAAACTACATTTCTAGACTGTTATTAGTATGAATATAGTATAACATGTCTAGTACAGGGAAAAAACTGTCTATTTATTTAATAGCTATATATTCAAGGTTATTTCAGAGAAGATTCATCTGTATCTACAGTGGTATTTGAGCACTTAAGTCACACTTGAAATGTCTGAATGTCATTGCATTAGATAACAAAATATCAAAACAAGTGGCATTTGCTTTCATATTTTGTTTGGCATTCCGACATTTTAAAGTGTCTAAATACGTTTTAGTTCTCAGAGGGGTGCATCTGTACTACAGATGCATGTCAGGAAAAGATCCAAATCATTTAGATACCCATCCTCTGTTCTCCTGTGCTTTTAACTTAACAAAACCAGTTGAGATTAAGACAGCGTCCGTGTTCACACATCGCCACACTCTCTGTACATTCACAGCAGTTATCTGACTGTAATGTTAGAGTGACTTTTAAATCTGAACACACATCAATGAGTCATTAACTTCATGATGTGGTAGTGCAGCGCTGAAAGGGCAGGAGAACGCTTCTCACATCATCATCATCTCTTTGAATGACCTTCCGCGAGTGGAGCTCAATGATGGTGCGGTACTGCCACCTACTGGTGACAGATGGAAATCACAGGGAATTTTAGCTGGGAACTTAAATATCTGAGGTGGCTGACTGACTGCTCTTACCAGTCATGTATTTTGAATGATGCAAGCTGTTCAGAAAAAATGTGGCCTTGATGTGGCCCATATATGTACTGGGGCATAAAAAGGGCATTTTGGTTAGATATGTGTGATTCAGGTAAAAATATCTCAAAATGTCAGCAGAAGAATGTCAAGATAATTTATATGTCACATAAAGAAAATTAAGCTTATTTTATTTTCTGTCAGTTAAGCACATTTACCCAGCTTTCTCTTTACTGTAATGTGACTGGATGCTTGAGTTTCTATGTAATTCTGATTATTCTCAATGATTTTAATTCGATTCTTAATTATTTTTGAAATATATTTTAAGTCACCCATAAATCAAATTCATTACTACAATATAAATAATACCAATATTATAAACTTATTTGTTTGTTTGTTTTAATAACAGATTACAGAATGAGAATTTAAGTGTGAAATGTGCTTGACTGTCATTAAAATAATGTCACAATGCATGATATATATATGGGTGTACTGTGTATATTATGTATATATAAACACACATACATGTATGTATTTAAGAAATATTTACATGTATGCGTGTGTGTGTGTGTGTGTGTGTGTGTGTGTGTGTGTATGTGTGTGTAATTTATATTATATTTTATATTATATATATATATATTATATATAAATATAATATATTTTGTTAAACATATGTGTGTTTTTACATATACATAATAAATATACACAGTACACACACATATATTATGTAAACACAAACTTTTATTTTGGATGTGATTAATCGTGATTAATTGTTATCATTCTAAAAAAATGACGAAACAAATTTACACAGTGAAATACCATTTTCCATTGTAACAGTGATATACCATAAAAACAATGCATTCTGGGTAATATTTGTTGTTTTAAGAGGCCTATAGGCTACTTTCTCGAAAACGACAAATAATGTTACCCAGAATGCATTGTAATATGCAGAAGTAATATACTGTAAAAACAATGCATTCTGGGTAATATTTGTTGTTTTCGAGAAAGTAGCCTATAGGTTACTTCCTCAAAAACAACTAATAATATTACCCAGAATGCATTGTTTTTATGATATATTAGTATTTCAAAATACTAATGGAAAAATGGACAATGGTATTTTACTTTGTAAATTTGTTTAATTAATTTTTAGTGTACACACACACACACACACACGCACACACACACACACACACACACATATATATATATATATACACACACACACACACACACACATATATATACACACACACACACACACACACACATATCATGCATATGTAAGCAACTGTGTTCTCTCTCCCTTTCTCTCTGTCTCTGAGACAAACTGATTTGTATTGACTGAAATCATGAAGTTCTTCGCTGAGTGTCTCTAATTGGATTGTGTCAGATGACTGTCATGTTTATTTCTGGACTGAAAGATGAAAAATTATGCTCTCAGTAGATGAAGTGCACAGTTCCATGCTGTGTTTTCTATCAACATTAGAAGAAGCAAACAAGATGGCTTTAGTAACTGTCACTCTGTTCATATAGATCTGTGATGCTTTCATCTCATTAAACCAGCACCCGGGGCCTCATTACTAAAACATACTGCACATGAAACAGCACAGATTGAGTAAAAAGGTATTTGACTGGTTCAGGCTTGTAAAATAAACCATTCATTGATCGTCAGTGTATTAGCTGTAGTAGCTGAGAATGTCCAGCAGATGTCAGTGTTGCACTGTTTTGCTTTATCAGGCTGGCCATGTTGGTTTGGGGTGATCTGAAATAGCACCTGATTATCTGCTGTCACTTCAAAGTTGTCTCATAAGTTAAAAGGAAGTAAAGCATTATAGACGCATTATAGACACGTATACGCATGACATCACCGTTTTCAACAATTTGCTTTACCATTTTTAAAAAAACGGTTTTCAAAAGTTTGCATTTTCAGGGCCCCAAATCACAGCTGTTGTGCAAAACAATGGCCAAAATGCAAAAAAAAGGTGTCATGTAAATGGCCCCTGCTTACCTCCAGAATGTGTTGCCACATAGACTTTTATTGCAAGTGCATTACTGCAAACACAATTTTTGTTTTCACAAACTGAGAGCCCGGACATTTCTGTAGGAAAAGGCAGATCACTTTCCATAAGCATTTGATGGATTCGGCCCATGATGAGTGACAGTGACAGCCCTGTAGACAGTGGTAGGGGAAGTTAGGCTGTCTCTCCCCTGCAGTTTCAGTAGGGAAGTGCTGGCGAGGTGCTGGTCTGTGTGGCTGTCTGGCTGACGTCTGTGTCTCCTCTCTCCCGGCAGTTCATGGCATCAAGTGGACTTGCAGCAATGGGAATAGCAGCACTGGCTTCTCAGCAGAGCAGCTCGTGCAGCAAATTCTGGACAGCCACCAGACCAAACCACCTCCCCGGACTCACAACTGCCTCTGCACGGGAAACCTGGGTAAGGGAACGGGCGTGAAATGACATCTCTGTATATTCAACGAAGAGCCTCCTGCCTTTCAGATTTGTTTCCTGAAAAAAGACCCTAGTAAAATGTGTCAACAATCTTATAATTCTGTAACCAAAAGTCAGAGATTTCAATATGAACACAATATGAAACGTCTCTTCTTTACTATATTCTATACTATTCACTTTCTATAAGGAGTCATATGAGTTTTATTGAGAGCCATTAAGCAACTTTTCTAACAGTGATTTCACTGTATGATTGTATAGTTTATAATTTTCTTTCAAAATATAAATCTGCCAATATATTATTTAAATTTGGACATTGCTGTAGATTACTGCGAGCCCTTTCCATCATAATTTCAGGTTCAGTATAGATTATGGCCAGTAGATGGCACTATTGAGTCAAGTAAAATTAAATTGAGTACAAACTTTCTTCCCCCAAAATTGCACACAGTACATAGTAATGTCATTTACATTAAACAATATATATATATATTGAAATATTATTAAATCAATTCATTCATTTTCTCTGAAATCATATTGATAGATAGATTTTTTTTTCTCCACCACATCATCAATACTGTCAGGTATAGTTTAAAAGAGAAAATGATATACAACCACTTCTCTAATATTAAAAATCAAATTTGAATATTATTATTTTTAACATTTATTTGTTTTATGTTTATTTGTTAAGCAATATGTATTATTTATTCATTTCTATGTATTCGTATATATTATGTTTAATTTATTTATTTATCCATGATCCATATTATTATTTATATATATCCATGAATCATAAGTCAATAAAATATATCAACATGCATGGTTTTTCTATGTATTTATGGTTACATTAATATTATAACATAACTTAAAATGTGTCTATCCTCTGTAGGTGCTGGGAGCAGCCTGCATCACAAATGCAACAGTGCCAAACACCGTATCATCTCCCCGAAAGTGGACCCTCGCACCGGAGGCGCCTACAGCAGCACCCACTCCGAGGTTCAGAACAACGATGTGTCCGAGGGAAAGACGGAGCACAGCCACGGCGGGAGCAAAAATGGCAGGGCAGGGGGCGATGGTGCTGGTGGAACGGGTGGCCGAGAGAAAAGGAACGGCAAGGTGCACAAGCCGGCGCTGCTCCACCAGAACAGCATGGAGGTGTCCTCAACCAACCAGGTGGAAGTGCCAGATACCACCCAGAGCTCACCTGTCTCCATTAGCAGCGGGCTAAACTCTGACCCCGATATGGCCGACAGTCCTGTGGTGACAGGAATGGGCCACGTAGCCTCTGTAATGAACAGCCTGTCTCAGTCCGCCACTGTATTCATGTCAGAGGTCTCTGGAGACCCTGTCTATAGCATGTCCCCTACTGTAGACCCCAATGCTCACCTCTTGGGTGCTGACACAGCCTCTAGCAGTCTAGTATTAGCGGTGACAGCCGACAGTCACAAGTTTGCCTTTGCTGGAGCGGTGGGAGTGGGGTTGGCAGATGCAGGGTCCACAGACGGACTTGCTATGCTATCTTCAGCCAGCGTGTCTGAAGAACTGGTGCTGTCTAGTAACCTGGAAGCTGGGAGTATCAAGCTGCCCGAGACCAATATGAACTTTGACCCCGACTGCTTCCTCAACAACCCCAAGCAAGGTCAGACCTATGGAGGAAATGGGATGAAAACCGAGGAGAGCAATGGGAGCAGCTGCAGCAACGGAGGGCTGAGGTGTTCTCCACCACTCAACGACAACGGTTACGGTTTTAACCCCTCTCTGGTGAAGAACATCAAGACAGAGGACACGTCATTTGAACAGCAGCTGGCTAAAGAGGGTGGCTATCAGGTTGGAGAAGTGGTGAGCGATGCCGTCGGTATCTCTGGTTCCTCAAGCAGTGGTTCTGGCCAAAACTCCCTGGCTCTGACGCCCACTGGTTCACTGCTGCCATCTGGAGGTGGACTCAGTCCCAGCACCACACTCGAGCAGATGGATTTCAGCGCCATTGATGCCAAGCAAGACTACCCGTCCAGTGTTATGTCAGCAGCAGGCTATGGACAAGCTATCTCCAGCTCTCACTTGGCCCACCAGGGTCATTCCCCCAGCTTCTTTCTGCAAGGTTCTCCACAGTCCCAAACCCACCAGAACAACTCTGGTTCGACCCAGAACTCCCACGACTCCAATGCCTACATGGGTCTGTCTGTCGTCAAGACAGACTCGACGGGAACCAACGGACATCTCCATCACCATACCCACCCCAGCCAGCACACTGCCTCTAACTGCAACGGCGGCTCTCCAAACGAACGGAATGGACAGGCTGGGTCGCTCCAGCTTCTGCAGTATCAGAACCGCTTTCAAAACCCAGGGCAGGAGCATGAAGAAGTGGGTGGTTTGGAACAGCCAGCAGGACCAGAACAAGGAGGAGGCGGCGTCCAGGAGAAGGACTCCGATTGTTTGATGAAACCAGGGGACCACTTGCAGCCTGGTGGAGGAGGAGAAACCGAGGGTGTAGGGGGTGCAGAGCACTACCTTCAGCAGCCAACAGAAGGTGGTGGAGTCGGGCAGGGATCTGGAGGAGCGAGCGCAAGGCCAGAAAGTGGAACTCTGTGCAACGACACCGAGGGAAATGGAACCACCAACAGCACCCATCAACAGCTCCAGCCACTCCTGCAAGGAGCCGGTTTGGTGCAGGGGCTTTTCAGCACCGTAGGGGCCCACCAGAGCCTGGGCAGCAGTGGAACCAATGGAGGAGGCTCCATGGAGATCAACCTGGACCATTTTGATGTTTCCTTTGGGAATCAGTTCTCAGATCTCATCAATGACTTCATTTCGGTGGAGGGCGGAAGTGGTACGGCAGTAGTGCCGGGCGGCAGTGCTCTCTACGGTCATCAGCTGATGACCCATTCAGGAACAGAGGGGCAGGTCTCTTCTGGAACTGCTGCGCAACAAGGTGCAGACGAAGGAGCTCATGGGGCGAGAGGCTACAATTCTTCGGACCTCTGCCTGCAGCCCTGTTGCAGCCCGCAGTCCACGCAGGCTGGGGCGGTGGCAGGTGAGGCAGGACAGCTGTCGTACATGCAGGTGGCCGAGGCTGTGTCGGCAGCTGTGGCGCACGGGAACATGGCAATGTTACAGGCTACCGGAAGGCTGTTTGTGGTGACGGACTATTCTCCAGAGTGGTCTTATCCTGAGGTGAGTTTGTGATTGACATTTCTGCAGAGCTAAAAAAAAAAAACTGGCATCTCAACTGCTGTAGATGTGTGATAGTATAACCACCAGATGGCAGCAGAGATGCAGGCAAATGTGCAGGACCAGACAGAATCTGCATTTTCTGAACAGATTTGGTGGGAAAATCTTCAGAATTTTGAAATCAAAGATAGTAAAATGATCAATACTCTGTTATTAGTAGCTAATAATAAACAAACAAGGGGCAGGGGACATGTAGGGATTTGTAAATGATCGTTTTCTAATTCTTTGGAGTTCTGAAAGCACACAATTCATATAGAGATCAGCCACAAGCTGCTTAATACAGGAACAGATTTGAGTCTTGTGAGGTCTGAATGTAAAGCTCAAGGTCTTCACTACAACAAATGACGCATTTATTTGTCCCAGAAGCCCCTGGGCCACATGAGACACATGCTCAGCATGTCATTAACATGCCCATTGGCAAGGAAGCAGCCGGACAAATATAGACAGAGGGATATCAGACCTCACGCAACAACACTTCAGCTCTCACAAACCCTGGTTATTTTTTCTTTGTTAGAAATAGATATCGTCAGAGATGCATTGTAATTTATTGTTTCTTGTGGTGTACTGACATTCAAATGAATGCAAATTTAGGCCAAAAATACATGTTAGATAAAGAATTTAGATCTATATTCCGACAGTATAAGCGTGCAGTAAATGCAAACAATCAATTTCAGGGACGTTGTTGCTTTTGCAAGCTTTAATAAGGTAAATAAAAGGAAACTATGCTATAATGTTGGTGTATATTTCTCAGGGTGGGGTGAAGGTTCTGATCACCGGTCCATGGCAGGAGGCCAGCAGTGAATATACCTGCCTGTTTGATCAGATAACAGTTCCAGCCTCCCTCATCCAGCCCGGGGTGCTACGCTGCTACTGCCCAGGTATTTCATCACAGTCACATATACAAACTGCATGTACATATACGCATTTAAAATTGTCCTTTTGAAGGGAAAGTGTGATACTGCTACATTTCAGCATCCCAAAAGCATCAAATAAAGTTAAAAATAAATAAAGATAAAAAAAGCACCAGTCAGTATGCCAAATGCTCCCGAACCGAATCTGATTTTAGAGTCTTCTCCATGCTAAAAATGACCTTCATGTGTTAAGTCTGTAGTCCATAAATATATAATGTGGTCTTTTGTGAACAAACAAAGGATTGTTTTTAACAGCTGTCATAGAGAACTCATTAAAATTCCACTGTTACATAACTAAATATATAAATAAAAACAAAAACGCTCTGAGCCATCACTCTTAACATTGTAAATGGATTGCAAACGTGTGCAAACTGTAAGCTGTTTCTTTGCACATAATAAATTCCTCATTTGTGTCTCATTTCCTTTCAAAGCTCATGACACGGGCCTGGTGACCCTGCAGGTGGCAGCCAGCAGTCAAATCATCTCCAACTCAGTGGTGTTTGAGTATAAAGCCCGTGCCCTGCCTGCCCTGCCCTCCTCTCAACACGACTGGCTCTCACTGGACGGTATGTTTGAGATTTACCTTGTGTTACATCATGTATTGCTGTTAAACTGTTGTGGTTTTTTTATCATTTTGCATTGTTTATTTTCAGCAAAACAGTAATGAAATTATGGAAGTTTAATCTATTTCATGCATTATGAAATTCTAAATGTTTAATTTGCGTATTGCATATGTTTGTCTGAAAAATCTCTGGATGGCTGTGTTTCAAATGATTAGCAGGTGCATAAAGGAAGACTCAGCTGCTGTTAAACTATTGGTTTTGTCTGCATTTTGAACGGGTGGTCAGGTAGTGTTTGCCTAGTTTAAAAGGAAAATAAAAATAACTCGCAGAGACTCTGCTCTTTGCTTTTTTTGGCCTGTGGTTTGTATTAGAAATTCCTTCCTGGCAGACCTTGGCCAGTTACTTCTGTAGCACCTTAAGGTCTACAAGAATGAATGCCATCCACATCTGCTGGGTTACACAGTGGAGAATCCTTCTAACATGTATAACCAGGTTATGTTTGGGTTAAAAAAAAAAAAAAAAAACATTTAATAGGCTGATAAAAGACAAGTTTTTGCACTCATGGTCTATGTCTTTCGTCATTGTCAGTGTGGGGAAAGTTACAGTTACATACAGTTACAGTATATATGTCTATATACTGTATAAATATACAGTCAAACCAAAAATTATTCAGACATTTTTGATATATTTTTACTATTGGGTGCAGGACACTACAGTTCATTTATGTAAGTGAGGATAGCAAAATAAAGTAAACTGTGACATATTATACCCAAAAATTCTTCATACAGTGGACTACCAGTAAAATTGATGAAAATTTGGAACCAAAAATTATTCAGACACTTTGACCTGACCATGTTTTGCTTAAGTGTTATCTGACATAATTAAGATTAATTTTTTCTGACACAGTTTAACTCTGAGATCTTGTCATATTTTATTACCATTTTTTTAAACTATAGTAAATAAACTGTATTAATGAATGAAATGTTCAAGGTGTCTGAATACATTTTGGTCTGACTGTATACATATACAGTGCTTAACAAATTTATTAGTAAATATTTTTTATTTATATTTGTAGGTTTATATTAGTAAATATTTTATGAATCTGTCAAAAACTTGTTTAAAACTAAAAATGGTATTGTCATTTATTGGGCAAATAACAAACTGAGACAACTAAATAGTCTTTATTCACACATAATAACGCAAAAATATATGTATTTTATTTTTATTTTGTATGGCCTCTTTTGGCATTGATAACAGCTTCCATTCTTGCTGGCATTGTTTTTATGTACTTTTCCACAGTCTCTGTTGTTATTGACTTCCATATAGTTTCTAGTTGTTCCCAAAGACTTGCTTTTAATGAAACTTTTGTGCGATCTATCTTTGAATCCATTAAATCCCAACAATAATTATATTTTAGCATTAGAAACACAACTGTGACTAAAGAGCTTACACATACTGCTGTGGATTAACCATTACAGAAACATAATATTATTACGTGTGTGTGTGTATACATATATATATATATATATATATATATATATTTGTCATGTTATAAGGACTATTTGGACTTGTTCTGTGATAAAATCATGGTTTGTAGTTGATTTTCTGAGAGTGAATCTCACAAAGAATTATCTAGGTCATATTTAATAATAAAAATGTTTATTTTCATATTCAGTGGATATTTAAACTGCAAAACAATAAGCAATAAGGAAGCTAGGAGGGGGAAAAAAACTCCTTAAATTCACTCAGAATTAAAAGAAAATGTATATTTTGCATAAAAAAAGACAATTAAACACATTTCCCCATGTCCTCAATTTTAATGTGAAAAAAAAAAAAAAAAAAAAAAAAATTGTTATTTTCATAGTGTGTCTGTGATTTTAATTCTCATTATTCTCAAAGATTCTCATTAGATTGCCATTACTGTAATGGAGTAATTAAAACCATCCAGTCTGGACACAATCATTCACTGTAATCAGCTAAACTTTTAACCATTTAAATATATCATTTTACATTACAGTAATGAGAATTTGATATGTTTTATTTTACACTTGGGGGAATGTGTTTATTTGTCCAAATAATGTAAACAGATCTTGAAGATCCTAAAAATAAGCTTTTTTCATATTTCTTTGTGACATCCAGCCCTGCTTCAGCGATTTACACTCTGGATGTATTTGAGGCCATCCCGATGTAAAGTATATGTGTTAAGTGAAATGTGGGAATATAAAAAAGCTGAAAAAGAGCGATCAGAGCTGTCTCCCAGCATGCTGTCTGCGTGCATCCAGCGCGTTATGTGCGTGGCGCTGAACGACACACCGCCTGGCCTGATTTGTCATAATGCAGAGAGGAGAAAAACAGTTTATCTGCAGCATTGCAGGTACTAAAACACAGGACAGAGGCTGAGAGGGGCAAGAGCAGTAAACCTGTCTCCTGTTGACACAGATTTGTCGCAAAACACCCGTGTGAGCGACCGGCACATTGTTCCAAGCGCTTATATGAGTGATCACAGCGGCTCCATTGTGTTTCGCTGCCACTCCCAAAAGAAAAACACGTCCACATCCAACCACCACACGACTTCATATTCGCGCCAAAACGCGCGGTTTTAGTCAAACACCGAAAGCGAAATGCTTCGGGTCCTGATGCTGTCGTAAATCGCTATAAAACAGAAGCACGTTTAAAAAAAAAAAAAAAGACATAAAATGCGATACGCAAAACTCGAGCGCGGTTTGAAGACGCATGACTGTTACGCGTAGAGCATTAGCAATATAAAAGATACGACACAACGAAAATTACTCATTTTTCTTTGCAGTCGAACGTTTTCCGTTGTAAATGGAGGGCTGTCGTGCCTGCGAGTGTTTGGAGAGCCAGCCGGTGGCGCACGACTGCGCGTAAAGCGGTGCGTAAAGCGCGTACCTGCGGCGGATGAAGCCCCGCGTCTCCATGAGCGAGCGGAGAAGATAAAGCATCGGCAGCAGGGATGGGGAGGGAACAAGAGGAGGTGTAGAGGAGGGGGACGAGGGGTCTTTATCTCTCTCCCTACACTCTCCGCACTTACACTTTGTTCTATTGTTGTTGGCTCCGGTGCCAAGCGGCTCCTGCGGTTAGTTTGACGCTGGATAGAGAGAACATGTGTAAGTGACAGACAACACGTTGGCTGATTCGGGTTAGTATGCATGATTCTTTTTACATTGACATGAACTTGATCAACATGCACAGGCTATTTAAAGACTGTAGTTCTGCGCTCCAAGTGTCAGTGTCTTTGTTATGTGTCCTGCTGTATTCTTTCCCTTGTTTGTGATGTTTCCCAACAGCAGTGTGAGCATTTTCTCTTGTGGAAAGATATTTCATTGTCCTGATGGCAGTGTTTCAAAAATTTACTACATAGGCTCAGAGATGCAGCATGGAAGTTCAGGTCAGATTGTACATAAAGGCTTGTAAACTTTAACCAACCAGTGTTCTCAGAGACCTCCACATCTCCTTTGTAAAGCATGTGGTTGCAATGAGTCAGTCAGGTGTAGTGCGTCTGTCTTCAGCACCACAGGCAGTGGACAGCGACAGTAATGCTGAGAGGATCAGACTGTTGCCCTTCTTCTGATAAGCGGTCCAGAGGGAGAGGACGAATATACTGTGCCATGAAGTTGACCTTTTTTCTAGATTATTTAGAAATGTAATAGTGAGATGCAGAGTTGTTTTGCTGGCAGACCTATTAGAATTGTTCTAACAACCTGTTGACAACTTACTGCTTTTGTCTTTGGCCTTTAGTATTATGAAGAACACTTGTTTTTAGTTGTCTTAACTGTGTGTTACAATCTGCACATCACATCATAAGTCTAAGAGGATTTCAACCCAACCGAGTAACTTCTGTATTCTTGTTTTGCTGGCCTGCCTACATGCCCTTACAAGGAGACTTGTAACTAGGTCACTATAATCAACCCTAAATCTACAGTTCAAAGTTCCTTGTTCTGCTTAGATGAGATTTCCTGTGGAATTCTAGGAATATTGCGGTCATGGCTTGAGTCCGCTAATGGAGCGCCCACACAGATCTGTCCCGTCCGTGCTGTTTTTGCTCTCGATTGAGATTAAACTGTTTTTTGTTTGTATGTCTACTCTCCAAGCAGTCTGAACCAGTCTGGATAACCTGAGCAAGCACAGTGTAGCGCTGGCTTTTAGTACCATGTGTAATTAGAGTACACAACTCTCTGTGGAAATTCTGTGTTTTTATTTTGTGCTCTGTGTGCATGTGTGTTGACTTGTAATGGTCATTCAAAGCGGATGCTGATCTGTAAGCTTTTTTTCTCTGTAACATTTTTCCAATTTTTCAGTCAGTTTCATTGTCAGCAATATCTTTCACATTTTGCAAAATTCATTGGATGGATATACTGACCACAGTATTTGGAGTATTTTGGGGTCGACCGATTATCGGCACCGATATTAAGCATTTTTATGTCGTTATCGGTCATTTTCAAAACCGATTTGCCGATAAAAATACTTTAATTTTGCCCTTGAGCCCTTGTTATTCTTAATTTTGACATTAATTTTCATTTTTACACCAGAGACATACATATTGGTTCAAAATATCGGTTATCGGCATCGACCCTGAAAAACACATATTGGTCGACCCCTAATTTTAAGTGCAGTAAAACTTTTTGAAACCATTTGTTGTTGAAAGCCTGTTACTTGCAGATATATATACATAAACACCTAAAGATATCCAAAAATAAGGACATAAAAACATTCACACATAAACAATAAGAGTGTTTCAGTTTCCAACATTCTTTGTGAAGCTTTTGTTTGTCTGTTTGAGTCCTCCAAAGTTCTGGTCTGAGGCTATCTTACAAATCTCGATCAGAGACCTTGAACGCGAGTTCAACTTGCTAATATGACAAGGTCTGTTGAGTTGTTTTTAAGCAGAAGGGATGTTTCGGGTTAGACGAGGAAAGTTCATAAAAATAATCAGTGCTAGGATTATGACTGACAGAGAAATAATGGCATTATCATAGCAGCCTCGCCTCTGTCCAATTCTATCCAAAACAAGCACCTGTTCCAGGGTCATGATCTACCAGATCTACCAATGTCCACAATATTATCCCAGCTTTGAGTCCATGCTGAGCTAAATCCCCTTAAGACAAAATCCTTGCACATTATCAGTTAAATCCTGTCGAAACGGACATTTGTGTGATTTCGTTTTTTTCCATTTCTGTTCGATGCATTTATAGTGATGGGCTTAAACAGGATATCAGTCTGTTATAGATTTAAAGCAAATCCTTGCGGAAATGCTCAGCAGAGCATGAGCTCTGTCTATTTTAAACCCTAAAAATAAAAAAAGTAAGAGTCAATATGCTCTCTTAGCTCACATGTAGCAAATATTGGATATGCTCAGGAGAAACTATATAGCAATCATCCAGTATTCAATAAGTAATCAAGACAATCATAAACATCTTATTTTGTCTCCACATTATTGCATTAGACTTTGTACATTAATTACTTCTGACATAGATATTTAAGATGTATTTATTTAATGCTATATAATTGTCATTAATCTGCATGCTGTAAATAACATTTTATTTAAGAGAGATGGCAGCTGTTTTTCATCAAATGATAGAGAAGAGTGTCACAACCATGCAAATGCATGTTGTAAATTCATGCACTTTCATGATTTTAAAGATATTTAGATTGCATTGTTGGAGTGATGCTGTACAGTCTCAACATCGTGGTAGTATGGTGCTTCTTCCAAATCAGTGCTCCAAACTGGCCTGCATGATGGGGATTTGCACTGTAAAAAAATTGCATTCTGCACTAATTTTGCACTTTTACCTAAAATGCAAAACAAGGCTGTCAGCAGGTGCAGTTTAATGTCCTAGCCATATGGACTCATTGTCAAATGCTTGTTTAATTTCTGATGACTGAAAAGCTTGTAGTCTCTTTATTACCAATCTCAGGCACAATAAACCGCAACAGATCTTCAACAAGTGAGTGATTTTGAGCCCCTGTTGCGCTTGTAGCTGTAAAGTGGTGCAGAAGCCCCCACTCTCAAGAGCATGATGCAACTGTGATGAAATAGAGAAACCGGCTTGGGCTCTCTGCATTAGGATATTACCATGAGATACTCAAACATCCAGCGAATAGAGAGTTTAGTCCTTTCAGTCAAGGCTTGTGCTCAACCACATGAAGTCCGCTTGATCAGGAGAGATACCCAGGCCAAAGGAGAAGCACCAAGGCTGATGTAACATCTTCTGGAAAACGGTAACAGAGATTGGCACAGTCTGTTTAGTACTGTTGAGGGTTTTTTTGGACTCCTTTGGGCTAGTTTATGCATGAGCTTCGTCATTGGTCTGTGTTGGTGAAGGTTGTTGTTGGGTGCTTGGGAAATCGGGAAGTCTGATTTATGCACACAAATACAAGATGTAATTTTAATATACTTGTAAACAGCAGATTTGTGTGTATTTAAAGCTTTTTGAGGAATCTTGATCTTTGTAAAGTTCATATTAAAAGTTAAAATGAACTCTCTTAATTAACTGTTGGAACTGATAAGCCTGTATGATGGTTGATTTTTGCATGCATTGGTTTGTTGTGGCATGTCTTAAGGGCTGATATTTGTATAGGAATTCTGATAAATTGGGCCACATTTTGACATTGAAACGACTGCAAAAAAGTGGTCCAATTACCTTGAATTCACCTTATGTATTCACCTGAATACAGCCAAAGCAAATAAGCTCGCAGCATCAATTTTCCCGTAAACATATTCTCCATCTCTGCGTTAATAAACATGAGTTTGGTCTGTCTGTTTTGAAATGCTGCCCCTCAACAGTTTTAGGTTTGACACAAAGCTTTCAAGTGTTCTGTTGCCTGGCTGGTCTGCTGGCATCTGATTGGTCGTCTCCAGGCTGCTGGAGGTGTAGTAGAGCGTTGATTATGTCACAGCCCCGTTGTAGAGCAATTTGGTCCCTCCTCCCCTTTCCCCTCCCCCCAGCCTACATGAGCGTACGTGTGCCGCATTCTGAGTGGAGGGAGAGAGAGAGAGAGAGAGAGAGAGAGAGAGAGAGAGAGAGAGAGAGAAAGAGAGAGACAGCCAGCCAGCCAGCAGCAGGTGGAAATGACATCATCTGCACTGCACCAACACTGCAGTAGTGTTTGAACAAAGCTGCACTGGAGCTCCACTCAGAGCTGCTCTTTTTGTCTGCAAGGGTGGATGTTTGTGGAGGAAAAACACAGAATCCAATGCATATGTGTATGTCCATTCATTAGAATTTGATTCACTTTCATTTACTGTGTGAAACAGAACTGGTGTCAATATGGAATATGCAAGAAATTTGTCTTGATGTTAGCTGTCACTATTACAAAACAATACATTATGAGCTTATGTACAAGAACCGGCAAGTCGCTGGAAACCATTTTTTTTTTAAAGTGGACAAAGGATGTGCAAGCTAGATTCTATTTGATATGGACAGATGTCAATGAGAAATAATGATGAATGTTTAAGATGTTTAGGAAAAATGTCTAATGTCATCTTTGTATTTATTTTGGTTTTGTAAAATTAAAAAATAACTAAAATTTAAAACTGTTGTTGAGAATTTCAGCCTATTTTATACTAAATATCAAAAATAATTTTATAGAATTTTATAAAAATTATTTAAGAATTTCAGCCTATTTGTACTAAATATCAAAAAATAATTTTTATTTCAGAAATTAAAATTGTATGAATTGCATTTTTTTTTTTTTAAATAACTTAACACTCTAGATCCGAACCTAAAAAATGAGCATCATATAATTGACCCATATAGGATATCGAAGTGAAATTTGCAACACATTTTACGAGTTAAACAGGATATAAAAAATATAGGACGGGACTATTGTTTATTGTATTCATACCAGTGATTTTCCACCTGCTACAGCAGAATACTGCAGTTGAAATACCTAGTAGAACCAGTGCTGCCAGTGTGTACACACCTATAAATGGCATTGGTGATGTCAGCCAACAAGGAAAGATTACAAAGATAAATATTTTTTTCTTAGGAATAACGTGTACTGGTGAATCATGCACAATAAGACCTGTGTTCTCCTTGTGTTTTATGCAGATAACCAGTTCAGAATGTCCATCCTGGAACGCCTAGAGCAGATGGAGCGAAGGATGGCAGAGATGGCCGGTCAGCAGCAACAGGGCGGTGGAGGACCATCTGAGAGCGGAGGAACCGGAACAGGAGGAGGAGAAGGAGGAAGAAGCAATTCGGAACAGGCACAGGTATCATTTTGAGCTACACTGTCTTGCTCCAAAATAATGGATATCACCATTAGATTCTTAGAACTGACTTGGTTCTTTATTGTTTGTTGTAGTTCTCACCAGGTCAGAGTCAGAGCCAGGGTCAAGGTCCGGCTGGCAGCTCTTTTGAGAGCCGTGTAGTGGTAGTTTGTGAGAAGATGATGAACCGCGCCTGCTGGGCCAAGTCCAAGCACCTGATCCACTCCAAAACGTTCCGGGGCATGACTCTTCTTCATCTGGCAGCTGCCCAGGGCTACACCACCCTTATCCAAACACTAATCAAGTGGCGGTGAGTATACTGATTGCATACTGGCACTAAATGCCCATATATATTGCATATACATCATTCACCTGTTCTGTATTGTGCTCTATGATGTTTGATTTTACAGCACTAAGCATGCAGACAGTATTGACCTGGAACTTGAGGTTGATCCTCTAAACGTGGATCATTTTTCTTGTACCCCACTAGTGAGTATTGACACTATATCATGTTACTTTAATCACAATGCCAAGTAGTTTCACAATGAGTTGTTTCATACAGAAGGGGCTGAATATGGCATACAAATGAAATGCAAATCAATTTTCTTCTCTTCAGATGTGGGCTTGCGCTTTGGGTCATATGGAAGCAGCAGTGGTTTTGTATAAATGGGATCGGCGAGCTTTGGCCATCCCAGATTCTTTGGGTCGCTTACCGCTGGCTATAGCCCGATCCCGTGGCCACACTAAGCTGGCCGAGTGTCTGGAAAGCCTTCAGAGGGAGGAGCAGCAGTCAGGAGCACTGACTACAACTGCCAGCATGCCTTTCTCACCATCTACTGAGGCCTCAGCTGCAGAGGGATGGATGAATGTTTGGGGTACGGAGACATCTTCAGTTGGGCTGAAAGAAAGCAGCATCCCTAGTTCTGCTTCCAGCACCAGCTTGGGTGAGAACTAGAATCTTTCATTCTGTCTGGACTGTCTATCTTCAAAAGTCTTTCATGTGCATGTTGAGTTGGTTTGCTCTTCTTCCAAAATGTTAAAAAAATAACCTATTAAATCATAGCAAGACCTTGCATGAACAAATTAGTACTTTGTAAGGAGATGGGTCAGGTTGAGTTATTCAACTTGGTGAAGCATTCTTTCTCTTAGACACTTTCTTCATATCTTTGCAGACTTGAGGAGACCCAGGTCGGAACCATCCAGTTTCTATAGCAGTGTTAGTCACGGGGACGCCCCATTGAGCAAGAAACACAAACCCAACCCAGAGACCCTTCAAACTCGGCCCAGCAAACCCTGCTCTGCCCCTCTCGGACTAGAAGAACAGGCCCACAAGCCTAAAACGTGCCCTTCCAAACTGAGGGAAGGTACTGTGGAGAAAGAGCAGGGAGATGGTGAGCAGTCTCAGACTAAGCTGGGCTCAACTTGTGGAGGTGGGCGTTGGGGTTCCAGACAGGCTGCGGGACGCAGAGTGCCAGCTGTAGGACTTGGCAAGGAAAGGCTCGCAAATAGACTGAGGTTAAGAGAAATTGCTAGCGCAGGAACGATCTCTGATCTGCGTACAAGCCAAGAGGATCTGGAGAACACAGGAGACCTGCAGGTGAGGCTTGGAGATGGTACTTTGACATGAGTAACCTGCCAAAACTGCTTCTTTTGTAGTGCTATAAGTCTCTGACAGATCATGCAAAAGTTGTACTGGCTTCTGTCTAGTGTCTCAGGGGCAATGTTAGCAATCTTATGTACCTGTCCTGTAAACCACTGTACAGTTACTGGTGCGATTTTAAAAATACCTAACAATTTGTTTCAGAACATGAACATGATGACTTTAGCTGAGGAAGTCATTGAGGCGACGTCTGACCGCATCAAGAGGGAAAACTTTGTTGCATCAGACACTACACTAGATGGTGTTGGAGTCAGCAGCACTATGAGCTGGTTGGCCAGTTACCTTGGAGATGCAGAGAGGTGATTCATTCATAAAGTTGATCTATTCTCAAGAATGATAGTTACAATCTCTTCGGGTTCTTGTATGTAATTGTTTTCCCAATCATTCCCAGGTTCCTGTTTAACAAGCCCCTAACTCACTCTCCTGGCCTGGCCCCAGTCCACGGTGGAGGACAGCCGGAACTCGACGGTCCTCTTGGGAAGCTTGGCTTTCAGTCCCCTGCTGAATGGACTGCGCTTCTCAACGCCTCCCACAACAAGGAGGAGCGTGACCTGACCCAGCTGGCCCTGTCTGATCCTGAACAGAGAGAACTTTACGAGGCAGCCCGCCAGGTCCAGAACACCTTCCGCAAGTACAAGGTAGGGCAGGGCTTCACCCAGGTGCCAGTCACCAGGTGTCACCTATGCAGGTTATTAGTGGTGTGTTGCCAGTGTTCGTGATGGTCCGGTTTCATTGGTGTATTGTGTTGTGTTGTATGGAGTTCCTGGTATAACTTAAGGTATAATAATTCAGATCTTTGCAGTCCTGTGATGTGAAAGGTGATATGATTGTTGTGGTGTGTGCTCAAAAGGCAGAGATAGGGTCAGTGTTGTTGACAAGCATGGGGAAATTTGCTTGAGCTTAGCATGGCCTTGCTATAAGGAATGATTGCATTGTTCCCTCTATCTATCTGTCTGTCTTAACGGGATGCGCGGATATCCCTGAGTCCACACCACATTGGTTGTTCAGTGCAAATTTCTCCCAGTGTTCCACTGGCGCGCCGTGCTCTGAGGAATAACCTTCTCCCAGGTCTCAGAGCATAACGACGCAACTTTGCCAGTCTAAGAGGACACCTTGGCCAGGCACAAAAGGAATCAGATGGCATCATCTCTGTGGCCTTGCAGGCCTCCTTGTGAACACTAATCTCTCTCCTGTCCTCTCCACCCTACCTTATCCCCCTCTTTCCCCATCCTGCAGGGTCGTCCGCTTCGGGAGCAGCAGGAACTGGCAGCTGCTGTCATTCAGCGCTGTTATAAGAGGTACAAACAGGTAGGCCGAGACACTCAGAAACAGTGTACACTTTTGAATGGTCTGTTATTAAAGGCTTTACAAAAATGCCTTCCTCTTTCTTCCTCAAGCTGACATGGATAGCCTTGAAGGTAACACTTCCTGCTTCATTTACAACTTTTACTGCTTTGAACTGGAAGTTTGTTAGTGGTGCTTCTTTATCACTATTACTATTGCCTATACATAGGGTTATGGATTTGAACAAAACTTGCAGTGCTACAAAGATTAATGCTAGCTTAAATCATGCAGCTTGCTAAGAACTGATTAGTTATTTAGCTACTTTTCCAAGCATCCTGACTAATGAAACAATAAAACAGCCAAAAAAAATCCAGTCTTGCACTGAAGGAGAGACTCAATCCACGTCTTGAGACTTCTGAATTGAGCCAGTAAGCAACCACCTAGCAATGACCTAGCTGAAAACAACTTAGCAACTGTCAGCCACCAACAAGGCATCTAAAGCCGTGTTTCCACCGCAGGAACTTTCCCAAGGAACTAGGAACTTTAGGGTGGTACTCAGTGTGTTTCGACCACAGGGGCCAGGGTCTAAGTTCCGGAAGTTCCGAAGTTTAAAGATTTCCCCCTCAGAAAGTCCCTGCTCACAAGGTAGTACTTTTAGTACTAGTAGTAAGTTCAGGAACTTTCGGGGGTGGGACTTGGGTGCTGAACATGCTGATTAATGGAGTTTAAAAAATACGACAAATGGACCGAGGTTCAGGCTTTATTAAGCTTATATGCAGAGGACGAAATCCAGCGGGAACTGGAAAGACGCGTGTAGTCCTTCGTCACCGGACAAGTTCCTGGGACAAATTGTTCCAGGTAATTTCAGTGGAAACACGGCTTAATATAATGTTGATGATGTAGTTTGGGGGGGGGGAAATATTTGTTTTGCATTAGCCAAGTGGCTAATGGTATAATTGGCTACAGATCTTTCTCTCTCTCTCATGTGACACAAGTTTTTTTTCTCTGTCCTCTTGGCAGTATGCACTTTATAAGAAGATGACGCTGGCCGCCATCCTTATCCAGAGTAAATTCCGCAGCTACCACGAACAGAAGAAGTTCCAGCAGAGTCGCAGGGCAGCCGTGCTGATCCAGCAATATTACCGCAGCTACAAAGAGCTCGGCCGGCCGAACCCACGCAGCCGAGCCACTGCAGCTGCACTGGTGCAGCACAAACTCAGGTACAAAGCATTCGGTACAAGGCAAACCTAGTGGTTAAAAATCTATGGCCTTGTGTATAAAAAAGGAACTTGGTGTAACAAACCCACACTGTTACTGGTGTGAGCACTTTGGCACCTCCAGTAGCTAAGTCATGAACTGAATAATGAAACTCAAATTCAAAACTTCCCATCTTTATATTAATCTTGCATAATAAATTAAGGGCATTAAAATTGCAAGAGGTTTTGCATACATTTATTAAGTGTCATTTCACCCCAAGTTACTACTAAGGGACTGTTCCTCTAGTCTAAAGTGTACCGTCTTTTTGGATGAATAACTAAGTGCGTCCCAGCACTTCAAATGTGACACACTGCCAAGTCAACTTTCTGAAGAATGGCAGCATTCAAAACCCTCCTGTTTACTTTAAGAGACAATCTGTTGTTGAAACAGCGCCAGTCAGACCCTAGGAAATTATTTACTTCACTAACAGTTTGAGTCCAAGTACACATAGAAGCATCGTTATTTTTGTATGCCATTTGTTGTGGCACAACCTGTTGATTTGATCCTTAATTGCTGATGTTTTCTGGGAGAACAGCTTATTACTTTTTCTGTATACTTGGAGTTAAGGATTTGAACAAACTCCTAATCCTAAGTATTAGCGTGCATCTTGCCATAGCAGAGATTTTTGTCCATGCATTTTTCTTCTAGAAATGTCTGGTTTTACTTGCCAGTGTGCATAATCACTCATGCTGATCATTTTGTTTTAGAAGCAGTTTACTGACCAAGAGACAAGACCAGGCTGCCAGAAAAATCATGCGGTTTCTGCTGCGGTGCCGTCACAGGTAGGCCAAATGCGAGAACTTCCACCAGGTGCATGGTGTTCCTACGGCCCTGATGTTCTTCTAGCTTGCACACAACTCACACTACTTGCAACTTTTAGATATCTTAGTTTTTAATAGCCTGCCATTTAAAAAGGTAACAAGACTATTGCCAGGAGTCATAGGATAGCAACAGACAAACCTTGGTGTTTTCATGGCTCAATTAGAAAGCCCTGTTGTGTTTGGTCCCATTTCCCCAACCCAACCGTACCTCAGTGTGTACTAATAGCTGTCTGGTGTTGTTTTGCTGTTTATGCAAAGCCCCTTGATGGACCATAGACTATTCAAACGGGTGAGTGCAGCCTCAGTAAATCAGTTCGTACCCCTCGATTTCTCTTCTTTTATCTCCCTGTCTCTCCCTTTTCTTTCATCTAGTTCTCCGTTTTCTATGTCTATGTACCTTGATTTCGGACTCTACTGTTCCCTATGACTCTATCTGTCCTTTTTTTCCCTCTAATCTTTTATCTTATTTTATCTATTGCTTTATGCCTGCATGCATGACGGCTGACTGGAGCCCGAGTTGACTGAGCCTTATATGAGAGAGAGAGGACTATGGATCCAACTAACAAATAAATATAGTTGAAGCATTAATGGCAAAACTAACAAAGCACTCTCTCTCTCTCTCTCTGTCTCTTTTTCTCTAAGTCTCTCCTTCGATCCCTCTATCTTCCCAAAAGTCTCCTCCATCTCTCTTGTAATGAGGATGCTTATGACAACACTAAGGACTGCTGGGTAGTGCATTTGGCAATTGCATGATGCTAAAGATATGGAGGCCTTGCTTCTATCAGGGCATGCTTGAAATAACATCCCTTTCTCTATGGAAGAGGAAATGTCTTGAATGCCTGGCTGCCTGTTTTATACATCTCTTTCAGCTTTTATAAGCTTGATTTGGGGGCTGAGGGTGGGACGGGGTCAAACTGTGAGCTAAAGATGGGTTTAAAATGTCTTTAAAATGTTTGATTCTGTAGAAGTATAACATGATGACAAATATAAATATTTCATTAAGAATTTGATGTAATTTCTGTGATGTATTGTGCATGAATTGTAGAGTTATGTATTGTCACACTTTCTAGGTTATGATCCTATAAAATATCAGTGTTAAGATGGATGGTTTACTTTGGATTTAAAGGCCAACAATCTATTCCTAAGGTTTTTATTAATTTATAATAATAATAATAATAATGTGTTTGCTTTGTAATCTGATTGTAGACTGTTAAATGTAAAAAGTAGATATCAAAGAAAACAATTTTTCCCACAGATTTATAAAATGCCACAATTCTATTAAAAGACATTTGTTCTATACAGCAGCCAAAAAGTATTTGGACACTTAAATCACACTTAAAATGTGTGAATGTCATTGGATTGGATGCAAAAAAAAAAAAAAAAAAAAATCAAACCAAGTATCATATGTGCTCAAATTCTGAACAAGAACTAGTTTTCAGGGCCATTTTTTCCTTGACTTTAAGGACTGTGGACATGTTCCACTAATGTTTGACAGATGTTAATTTTAAAGAGTATATCTGCTGTTTTATTATTTAAACCTTCTGTATTGCTTGAAAAGTGTGCTTGTGATATCTTTCTTTAAAAATAAATGACTATTGCTTTGATATTATTGTTATCTAATGCAATGACATTCAGACATTAAGTGTGCCTTAAGTGTCTAAATGCTTTTTTAAGCCGCTGCATCTGTGTCCTGTGTTCCTTGAGGATTTTTGTCATTAATAGCAGGGTGTATTTGTTGTTCTTTGCTGATTCCAGTGAGGATACACTAATGAAACTGGCAGGTGTATTGGCTATTGGTCTGTGATTCCTCTGAGGGCCCAGAATGCTTGTGAACTATCAGGCTAACTCTGCAATACTCTGTTTTTTGGTCTATTTTCAGGGCGAAAGAATTGAGAAAGGCCAAGGAACATGAGAGCGCCGCAAAGAGCCCCGTCGCAATGTAACATCTCCGAGCGGACTCTTTCTCTTCCTCTTCATTGCGTTTTTACAAGAGACGAACAATTTATGAAAAAAGCAAAAATTATTCAAGAAGTGGAACACGGAAGATCATCGGAAATGCGACGGTCGAACTCTAGCAGCGTTGTGACTGATTCTGCTCCTGCATTGTGTGTTTTCTCGCTACGGATGAATTGAAATCAAGACTATTGGGGAAATATGACATTATCTTCATGGCATTTTTGCACTCTTCATAGTTTTTTTTTTTTTTTAGATTACAAAAAAGGAAAAAAATGAAAGAAGACCAAGGAGCAAAGGCTTTTTATTCCGACGACGCTTGTAAAATATCACGCGACACGAACAGATAGAAGGCAACAAAAAAAAAAAAACGTCATGCTGGAAGCTGCTTCAGATTACATTTTTATATTTTGAAAGGAAAAAAAAAATACAACAATCAGTTTGGGAAAAAAAGAACAAAACCTAGAAAATGTAAACCAAAAAAAAGGCCTCATTTCAGTGACCATATGCATGCAGAGTATTTGAAATCTCCACGAATCTTTGTTTTTGCAAATGCTGTCCGTTCATTCAAAGGGAAGCCTTCATATGAATGTAGATGGGGTCAGGGCAAAAATGCTGGGTTTGAAATATCAGTGTCTTACCTTTGTCTTTATGGAGGTTAGGGGACTTCTGATGACAACTTGGGGAACTGAAGCAAAGCCCTCTGGGTTACCTGTTTCGTGTGCACTGTTTTCGACTTTCTTATGGGTCCTTTTCTTAATGTCATTTTTGCTGGCCTGACTTTGTGTGTCCCGTGTTTGTTGAATTGAATCTGGATACAGTGCATGTGTTTGAGCGAAACGCTCCTGCATGCTGACGTAAATGTTTTGTGTTTTATTTTCATTCATTCATATTGGTGATATTGTGGCACCATCAAACTAGCCCGTATAAGCCCAGCCCTATGTTGCCTGTTTGTTTCCAAATATATTGTTATAAAGACCATTATTTTTATATAGTTCAGTTATTTATTTTATTTACATGATTGTTTTTTTTGCCTTTTGCATTACTGCATTGGTTTTAAAACCTTAAAACCTTTTAAAAGGTTTTAAATAATCTCCGGACCTTTTTTAATGTGAATTGTACTATCAATTGTGCCACAGCGCCAGACGTATATTTGCAAAGGTTATCTTCCATTTGTGTGTGTGTGTGCGTGTGTGTGTTGTGATACGTTTCTTCATTGTTACTGTTTGTTGATTTCAAAGAGCTCCAGAAAGCCGCCACAAGCTTTCCCATGGAGTTTCACTGAACATTGCCTTGACTTCTTGACTTTTTGAAGGGTCCCTATACAGAAGCTTAAAAAAAATCCTTATTTTTGACTATTGAGTGGTCCCTGTACATATCGAAGATGGGTGAAGGAACATTGATAGCCAGAAACTTTTTCCGAAGAGGATTGTATTTAAGAATATATAGTATTTTATTCATAAATTGGATTATAACACATTAAGAGACGAACAAAAAAAATCTATTGTATAGTTTTCTTTGAACACCCAAGATGTACGGTTGTATTGTATGTAAATATTGTAAATATTGGTTGCGAAGAAGGAGCCATGTGCATGAAACTTTAAGACATTGAACATAATGTAAAGATAAAATGTAGTGGCAATGGTCTGTAATACGATTTGATCAACTTCACTATAAGACTTTGTTGGAAATGTTCTTTCACAGAATATTCTCTGAAGCATGACATGATTTCACGATAAAACCGTAGATATAGCGGAAGAGCCAAACAAATCCGTCAGACACAACTGGATCTTTCTTTTTCAGGGTTAGTGAGAATTACCACTGGTGACCAGTCAATCCAGTACTACAGGACATAAATAAGCTATTCCATTGAGAAGCAGATTATCACAGTATTGGAAGAACTAGTATTGAATGAACAAACTTCACTCACGCACCCAACAGTTACAGCTATGATACAGAGGATGAAATGTCTCCACGGTTTTTGTCTTGTATAACATGACTAGAAAGTGTTCTCACATTTTATCATCTACTTTATCTCCACATGAACAATGGTATTGGATGGAGTTAGCAGGTTCAAAAGTAGGTCATGTAATTAAAAACGATATTGATTTGAGGGTTGTGAATGGTTATTTCAAGCAGGCGATTCCCACACACGTGCTTACATGCCATATTCGAACAGGAATCAAGCGAATAAGGATAAATATTGTGAATGTAGCTCAAAACACTGAATCTACAACTGCCATGTGTTCATATTACTCTTATTCATAGCTTTATTTTTAATTTCTTCATTTCTTGGGGGGCTGCTACCAACATTCAAAAACCCCATGGTTGAGTCACGCAAAATCATATCGATTTCATTTGTACTTTTTTTGTTCTTTTATGCTCACGTCAGCTATATGGAATCAAGCGCCACATCGTTCACAAATTTCTCTGAAAAAGAAATTTGAGACTAACCGACCCCCTGAATTTCCAAAGCGATTTCAGCTGACGAGAGGCATCATTTTAACTTACACCAGCACATTTTGCCTGTTAAAAAAGGAAGGACGAGGAAAGAATGTGGTGCTTATCTGCTGAATTATAGTTGTATTTCAAGTCCCCATTGTTTTAGAAACATTTTCCTCATGATCTCAGAGACTCAATATCAGTATTATTATAGAAAGTGCCTAAACATTCAACCAATATCAGGAGTGTGTTCCTAAAGAAGTCGATATGAACCAATTGCTCTTTTTTTAATGGTATGCAACGCTAAAGGCTGGTTTTACTGTCCAAACAGGAGCCCAGGTCTATTTCCTCCTCTCACACCCTTCTCACTCCTTATACGTGGATGCAGAGTAAAGGCACCTGCCATTTTGTCCCCCACTCATTCTCAGATTACGTGTCCAAAAATGATGCTAAAGCGACCCAGTAACACTATGCATGCTTTCATTATTTCTTTCATTTTGTGTACTTTTCTTTCTCTTTTCCATGTCGGATCTAAACTGGGCCAGGAAAGTAGGACGTGCTCGGTGAAGTTGGCGCATTATATAATAATTTCATCCGGAAACCATTGCTAGATTCAAGTCAGAGCACAACCGGCGAGTTGGTCCTTTATATTCATCCAACAATAAACTTCAGGAAATTCTAAACGAGAGTCAGAATTCACCAGGAAAAGCTGTTTATGGATCACCGGGTATATGTATCTCAGTAACTTTCTGTTTGGGTCATTCATCTTGGGGGACTGAAAAATCCGCCTCCCTTTTGTAGTTTTACTCAGGGTGCTAAAACAGGGAGAGGGTGTTTAGCATGGAGACTAGTTTAGATTAGATTAGGTTAAGTCTCCAGGTTCAGCTCAGAATCAACAGGAGTAACCACTGGGATTATGTACTTCCGTTTGTACGTTACTACAACGTTCACTTTGTTACAAACCACTGCTTTCAGAGACAGACTGTCACTCGGGTAACAGGATAGACCGTGTATGTTTATAGAGTTTTTAGACCATTTTTCCAAAACTGAGCAGGTATCATCGTTCGTGCAGGTATCATCGCTCATTTAGTATTACCATATCCCCATGGGATTGGGAATGCATGATAAGTATACCTCAGCGCCAAATACCTTCAGAATAAGGTGGGAGATCCCGTCCTCTTACGAAACAGCTCAGTACACGTGCATCCTACGTCTCGACCGGATCATGCTTTCTGTATTTTTGCATCAGATAAGAGAAATATGCACTTTGTACAGCTCACCATCCGAGTTTAATTCCCTCTCTGAGCCCTGGTACGTTATAAGCGTGTGCGTGTATGAAAACGGATGACCACGTGAGCACGCGTGAAGGTTTTAGCTGAGCGAGGGAAAACACTATTGGTGCAGTTGGAAGTTTGTACGATGTCCTAAATCCTCTCTTTGGAACTCCGGAAATGCAGGTTAGGCTTAAACTGAACCGAAAAACCACTCGATTATAAGCTTTTCACTTACAAGTACAGAGCAATAAACACTTTGTTTTTTAGCTGAGCTCTTTAGGTTGAAGGAATATGGATAAGTCAAACATTTAAAAGAAGAAAAAAACAAACAAAATTGGGACATGCTTAGTTCACTTCCTCTTATGCAATTACAGGTACACAGAGAGAGGTGTTCAGTGGTCTGTGGACATTGATTTCATATTTCCCAGCCCTAATGCACGTTTTCATCATTTTAAAATGAAGATAAGAAAAAAAAAAAAAAGATAAAATATGAGCCCATATTTCTTACAGGGCAGTGGGCTTTCAACACTCTGCATGTGAAGCTAGTATTAGACCTCTGTTTTTCCCTCTATCTCTCTCTCTTTCTCTTTCATATCTGCTTTGTGCCCTTCGTATCCTCCTCCTCTGCCTCCTCCAATGAGTTTTGCCTCATGTTCTGTTTTCTCTGCTGTCTCCCTCTTTCTGTCCTTCTTGTGAGTTTTATTTATTTACTTTGATTTATTTTTTTTATTTTTTTGTTTTGTAACTGTGCATGTGAGAGCATCACTGAATTGTTGGATATGTTTTAAAAAAATAAATAAATAAATATTCAGCTGCTGAAGCCATGCAAAACATTTTGAATTGCCCTTAAAATATGGAAAATGTTTTCTGAATGCTTTATATAATTTCTGCTGTAAAATAAAATCTTAAAAGAGACATGTTGCTCATTCTGTCCCTTTTTTCTGCAACTTTTCTTTGTTTTTATGATGTAACTTGTATGAACTCCCTATGAAACAGCAGTTCACACAAACACAATCTCAGTTCCTCTCTCATCACTGCCATGATAAAAAGGGTTTACATCACTATACTTATATAATAATTAATATTTTAATTATAAACACACACACACACACACATATATATAGGTGTGTGTGTATATATATATATATATATATATATATATATATTATAGCAAATACTAGTAATATACTATATAGTATAAGTTTTTAATCTATATATTCATTTATATATTACATTACAACTATAATTAAATGTAGGTGTATTTCTATATTATGAATAATAATAATATACTATTCAGTGTACTATGGTTTTATCTATATATTCATTTATATATTCATTAGTATTTTATGCAAATATTAATATGAAAAGTCACTTTCAACTTTTTTTCCTGGAATTTTTCTCTGTGCACGCGCGCACACACTCACGCGCTCACAGTAGTATCAGCGGGGCCTTCACACATCAAACATCAACTCAACAAACATGTAAGTAAAACTACACGAACATTCCTCGCACGAGCTCTATGATTTTATATACCTATATATATGTAATATCGTGTTTTAGATATTCATGAATATCTGTGAATGTCGCTCTTTTTGGGTGTGTATGTAATTTTTGTTGCGCTAATGGGTGTGAATGCGACTAAAGCAACAGGTTAGCTTAGCAGGTTAGCTTTCTGACTTTATATTCACTTTTATTCACTTTCGGTTTTTGATTACGTTTTAATTAAGTCTCTTTTAGTTGGAATTGGCGCAAATGACGCCAACAGTGAACTTTATTGTTAATTAAAGAGTTGTAAAGAGTTTATGACTGATTATATATCCGCTACATGCTAACGGCTAACAGTTTTTTTTCTGACAACAAAGTTTGTAAAAACTTGAAACATTAGACTTAGTCTAAATACAGACATTTTACCATTGTAATATCATATTTGGTTTGTCTTCGTTGTTCATAAATTATATAAATTTATTGTCTTTTGACTATTTAATGCGGATGCAATGCGCCGTTAGCAAGGTTGCGGCGGAAATGTTTAAGTTTTAATATAAAACTATTAATAAAATAACATTGTTAAATTAACCTCACCAAGAATGATAATTAATAATTTCACATAATTTCAACAGCCTGATTGCAGTTCAGTTAATATGCTTTGACTGAATATTGTAGACTGGTATTTTTGGTGACGTACTATAAATAGTATATATAAACATCTTTATATATGCGTTTATTAATTATAATAAATATATTAATTTTTATTTAAAGATGTATTTTAACCTCTTGGTTGATTCAGGATTTTAACATGAGAATAATTTCCTTCCTCACATAATTTAAACATCCTAGTCTAGCTCTAATGAACTTTATTAAACTTTATATGATATTTAACAGGTCAATAGTAAATGTACATTAAATTAATCAGAAATGAAACTTTTAATATTATGTTCATATTAAATGCACTTAAAGTATTGGTTTTTTTATGCTTTCTGATGTTTATTGATTTATTAATGAACCTTAGTTATGAAGTATTCACCATTTATCGCTTTATTGTACTAGTTAGGAGACTCATTATGTTTAGAGACCTTATCTTTATTTAGGTCACACTCATAGTGTTTGTCCTTTTCTGAATCACAGACAAAGCTCAGTGCAGAAATGTAAACAGTCATCCAGCGGCTGAACTTCTCTCCAGGTTTTAGTCATGTAGCAATAAACAAGGGAAAGTTGTGCTGTGTATGTAGGTTAGAAATGCTAAGATGCTGTATAATAATAACAGCTCTTAAGAGACCGATAACCTCAGGATGACTGACACTGACTGCCTGTCCGTGATGGGAGTGATGCTGATAAAAACACACTGAGCTGCTGAGTGTGACTGTTTACCTCTCTAAACTCACCAGTGCCCTGGATGTTGTTATTGGCATGATGATGGTTAATGCTGGACATAGTTTACCATTTTAGACAGAATCTTTTCATAAAATTATTTGGAAAAGTAGTAGTTGAAGTGGAATAGTTTTCAGATTGGAAAATCAAATTTGAGAGCTGAAAATGAAACAATAATCGTCTGTTTAATTACTTAAGTTTTATAGCATCAGCACAAATGACGTCTATAAATAGCAGAGGTGTGTAACGATACATGGGTCGATGCATCAATCAAATGAATAATGATATGATGTGTCAATGCAACACATACATTTTTTTTTCTTTATTCTATATTATTTAACAAAAAACTAAAGTGTATTTTTGTTCCGGATGACCCAGTTGGGATACAGGTTTTTTAGTTGCATTTGTGAGTTGATAGAAATGTAACCGTTTTTTGTAAAATAATAATAATTTATATTGCAGGCTCCTGAATCTTAACAAATCGTAATCGTATCGCGGCATGTTTTGAGTTGTCGCAAATACCATATTTCCGGTTAAGATAATTGATGTCCGATTGTATTGTATAAACATCTGATCTACATCCCTAATAAATAGAGATCAGCTTTGCATAATTCACATTTAGAAAGCACCATGTATTGTGTCTTATACTAGAGAATCTCCTCAGTGAGATCTCTGCCACAGTCACATGATCTGGAGGAGGCTTACGGTACCTTTCACGTCTTGGTGTGGAATGTGTGTGTTTTTCTTTGCTCTATATTGAGTCCTGATGTTTCTCTTTCTCTTTTCACTCTTTATCCTCAGCATTAGACAGGAGTTAAAACCTGGCTTAAAGGGTTAGTTCACCCAAAAATGAAAATTCTGTCGTTTATTACTTACCCTCATGCCGTTCCACACCCATAAGACCTTTGTTAATCTTCGGAACACAAATTAAGATATTTTAGTTGAAATCCGATGGCTCCGTGAGGCCTTCATAGGGAGCAATGACATTTCCTCTCTCAAGATCCATAAAGGTACTAAAAACATATTTAAATCGGTTCATGTGAATACAGTGGTTCAATATTAATATTATAAAGCGACGAGAATATTTTTGGTGCGCCAAAAAAAACAAAATAACGACTTATTTAGTGATGGCCGATTTCAAAACACTGCTTCAGGAAGCATCGGAGCACAATGAATCAGTGTATCGAATCGTGATTCAGATCGCGTGTCAAACTGCCAACGGCTGAAATCACGTGACTTTGGCGTAATGTAATTGCTCCCTATGAAGGCCTCACGGAGCCATCGGATTTAAACTAAAATATCTTAATTTGTGTTCCGAAGATTAACGAAGGTCTTACGGGTGTGGAACGGCATGAGGGTAAGTAATAAATGACAGAATTTTCATTTTTGGGTGAACTAACCCTTTAAGGCCTTTCACACACACTTGTTTTTGCAAAACTTGTACCTTTAGATGGACAACAGCTTGTGACTGCGGACATCTTTGTACCTTATTTACCCTCTAAAAGTTCATAGTAGTACCTTAAGAGTACATATCACTGCTCTAAAATACTGAAATGCACCTTTTAGGAGTTGATAAGACATAAAGTTGTCCTTTTAAGTGCACTGCCCCAGTGACAAGCTGCTGTACCCCTAAAGGTACAAGTTTTGCACATTTTTTCTGACAGTGCATGACTGTGCTGTATAGAGATGCAGGGTTTACCTTTACATGCGTCTCTCTGAATAAACTCTGATGGTTTACAGACTCTTTGACACCATATTAAGTCATAATTGAGGGTTAATTGTGAGAAATTCTGAGATTTTAATATCTAATAAAGCAATGATGTTCAGACTTCCGCTTTTGGGACTGCTGTAAATAAAAAAAAATAATAATAATGCTGGCTCATGCTGTACGCATATATGACATTTTCAGTGGACTTTTCATTATGAACTGGTTCACAGTGTTTTCAGATGTTTACAGAGCGCTTGACACATCTAAATCCATCATAATGTTCCTTTACTAATCTCGTTTGAGCTTGTTGAGTGCGTTATCCACCTTATTCCTGACGAGTCTACTGCGTTTTGAATTATGGGTGGCACTTCCGGTTTAGAAATGATTGTATGATTTCAAATCATAAGGTTGCCCTACAAATAAAGCTTATACATCAGTTTGACTGAACAAGCTGTCAATTTTCCTTCATGTTTTATTTTCAGACATCATGAGAATAATGTAAAGCTTGGTATTTTAACATGACACGTTATCACAAAAATATCTATAACAAGCTCTTTTCAGTCGTTGCATTCGTTTCCTCATGATAATTTTCTTTTTTCTTTTGCATTCTGCTGTAATAGTATGAAAAAGGACAACATATACTGCACATTTGTGGTCTGTTCTCCTGATTTAATTTACAATATAATGATAATAATTCACTGGAATACACAAAGAATCTCTCGTTTTCCACCTCAAAACCTCACGTCTCTTTCCAGGTTTGTTTTCACAGGTAAATACAATTTATGATCTGTCAAAATGACGGAAATCACTTTGAAATTGTATCACACAATTTTTGATTAAGGCAACGTATGTTGCATAATACAGATATATATTACTAATATTTAACCCGTCTGTTGTTGCTGTGGAACGAATCGCGCTTTTGGGGTTATTAATGGTCTATTGAAAGTACTTTGTTGATGCTTTTACACTTTTAAATGTCATTTTAATGTTCAGTGGTTAAAAGGTGAGTAGAATAATGTCATCTCATTGTACCTAGTTTAAAAAAAAAGAAAAAAAAAAAAGTATTATTGTATTCATAGAGCGAGCCTTTCACTGATTGTTTACATCTTAACGGAAGTTAAACCCATAATTCGCGGAAAGTATCGTGGCGTAGGATTAAGGTGGACACCTGTTTTCGCTTTTAGTCAAGTGCTTCTTCATTGTTCCTGTTATGTGGTTTCACACACCACTTTGAATTTATGAACTCAACTGTAATTCCTCTTGTAAAATCCTTTGTATGATATGTTTGTCTGAAAACAGCACTTTAGGCTTTTTTATCTTTGTTTACGTGTATTTAGTGTAGTTTTAACAGCTCTCCCTGTTAAATCCAACCTGTAATTACTCCATTTATGTAGTCAATCAGCCTCTAGGTGGCAGTAGAATATCACATGCTGTTTGTCACGCTAGATTTCTATTAGAATGACATAACAGGACATTTATGTGCTTAACAGATGCTTTCTCACACCTCAAATCACATTAGTGGCAGTAATGAATATGTTATGCTAGGCTTATTTCACTTAAAAAAAAAAAAAAATTAATACTGACTGCTCAAGTAGATTTTTTTGCCTGGACTTTTCCAGCTGTCCTGACAAGCCTTTTTGTTCTTTTAATGTAATGTAAGACCTTCTCCTCTCTCTGTGTCAGGTCCGCCCCGGGTGCAGATGGCTCTGGTTCTGCAGGGAGTAACCGCAGGCTGCAGCAGACGCAGGCACAGGTGGATGAGGTAAGAGGACACGCCTGACACCGCTTCCCAGTTTTCTTCATGGATGGCTAGAAATAGTCCGCTTAATTTCCGTCTCTTAGTGTGATCTTCTCAGGGATGGTTCCTTTGTGATGTGAACAGTTATATAATTTCAGGACAATTAATGACAGTAACAGGATGTACAATCACTAAAATGCTCATTGAATATTTAATTGGACTTTGAAACTCCACCCTGTGCAAACATGACTACAATATTACAATTATATACAATGCAAGTTTGTACTCTTCTGTTTTTAGGTGCCAAGATTGAATATGTACTCAATTGTGTATTGTATGAAATTTATTAGAGTTTGATGCCCCTCCCACTCCACTATGTCATTAAAGCTGTGACAGTTGAGTGCATGAAGCGTCCAACATTCCACACTTTGTTTTTTCAGTTAATTAAGTGCATCATCAAGTGCACTTTTTCTTTTGGGAATTTTTTTCTTTTGGGAATTAGGATGTTAATTTTATACTCTGACTATAACCATACCATTATATGGAGCCCCTAAAGGGACATGGTGAAGGAAAAAACATAGATGCAAACTCCTCACCTTCGGTGAAAATTCACCTTTTTGAGATCAAAATAGGTCACCTACAAGATTCGCGTAGATCCGATGAGAAAGTGTTTGGGGTGGGGGTGTATGAGAGGACAGTCTTTGGACAGGGTCATGGTGAATGAAATCATGAGAATCATGCCTTCTCAGTTGTCCAATAAAAAAAAAAAACTCCTACTGGAGTCATCATCCGCTGGGTCTGCCCCCATGCCTTAACGCAAGAATCTCGTAAAGTAGCATTATAATAACCTCAATTTAATTGCCGTAAGTATCAATATGTGAAGCTTGGGACTATTAATTAGCCTGACATGGCTGACTTGTTTTGATTTAACGTTGTTTGTAAACATTATTTCCACCAAATCAAACATACTTTTACAACTTGTATAACGCTACTAACCTTACCATTTTGCCATTATATTCACTCAGTTTGCTGGCGAAGTTTATGTAATCTGCGCAGATTTAGCGCACATACTCAACTAAAATGTAGCCAAATTGAGCAGCACCTGCACATTCCTGGCTTACTTCAACACAACTGTCACCAAGCAACAAATAAAGGCACGCTGGTTTGTTTGTTTTGAAGGGAATAGCGCATACTCAAGAAACATAATAATGTGGGGGTAACAAACCCTAGTGTAAAAAAGAAAAGAAAAAAATAACTAGAATGAATCATGATCTGCCAATTTTTAGCAGACCCTGGCCAGATATAAACACTGATGTTGTGGCAGCAATTAAAATGAGTAAATGACCTTTGAAGCTTGAAATAAAGATTCTATTTCATTGTAATGCCAGTAGGTGGCGACCAGTGACTGTTAAAATGTATTTGATAGAGATTGATTAAAAAACTCTGGACAAAAGAAGTCTTCATTTATTAATTTCAAACTATTTTTTACATGATGAATGCATTTAAAATAAATTTTTAATAGACCCAATTGTAACATTTCTGACATTTATAACATTAACTAGAACAATTTTGTCAGAACCTCAAGTAAAGTACACGTTATTTTTAGTTGTCTATTGTTTTGTTTTCAGAATTGTGGGAGAACAGTGATCTGTGTTTTTTTTTTTTTTTTTTTAATCCAGATTATCCAGAATCATAAATTAATCTTAAAAGAATATATAATATATTTGGCATCTAACTTCTATCTTCTATCTTATACCATTAGCACTGTTTCTAATACTAAAATGTACAATCTTAAAGACCAGGATGAAGTCTTTATGCACATTAACAAGGCTTTTGGGACAATCATAATGCATCTTTGTCACCCCTGATGCGTTTGCATCCCTGAAAAAAACAAATGAGATGGGAGGAAAAATTATTTGTCGATGCTTTTGCATTCTCTCAAAAAAGTTTTGTGTTCCCTCGAGAAACTTTGTGTTCGCTCACAAAGATTCACAAATATTTTTTTTCCATCACCAAGTCCCTTTAGGTGCTCCGTACCATTCAAATCCATAAGAAGACCAAAATCCATGTGAACAAGATATAGTAGTACAATCTAAATTTTAGTTGTAGTATAGTAGTATAATATAAATATAAATTTAGTGCAATTAATGGTTTGTTCATATAAATATGGTTTACTTGTCTCTGCCTCTGGAAGGTACTCTGCTTTGCTTCCATATATTTATATCTATATTATTGTGTATAAATTTATATTATAAATAAATTATCTATATAAATTATTTATTTAAATATTAAAAAATATGTATGTACTACCTTTCCACAATTTGGGGGCAGTAAAAAATTTAAGAAATTAATACTTTTATTCAGGAAGGTCTCATTGAACTGACTAAATATATATATATACAGGTGCTGGTCATATAATTAGAATATCATCAAAAAGTTGATTTATTTCACTAATTCCATTCAAAAAGTGAAACTTGTATATTATATTCATTCATTACACACAGACTGATATATTTCAAATGTTTATTTCTTTTAATTTTGATGATTATAACTGACAACTAAGGAAAATACCAAATTCAGTATCTCAGAAAATTAGAATATTGTGAAAAGGTTCAATATTGAAGACACCTGGTGCCATACTTTAATCAGCTAATTAACTCAAAACACCTGCAAAGGCCTTTAAATGGTCTCTCAGTCTAGTTCTGTAGGCTACACAATCATGGGGAAGACTGCTGACTTGACAGTTGTCCAAAAGACGACCATTGACACCTTGCACAAGGAGGGCAAGACACAAAAGGTCATTGCAAAAGAGGCTGGCTGTTCACAGAGCTCTGTGTCCAAGCACATTAATAGAGAGGCGAAGGGAAGGAAAAGATGTGGTAGAAAAAAGTGTACAAGCAATAGGGATAACCACACCCTGGAGAGGATTGTGAAACAAAACCCATTCAAAAATGTGGGGGAGATTCACAAAGAGTGGACTGCAGCTGGAGTCAGTGCTTCAAGAACCACTACGCCCAGACGTATGCAAGACATGGGTTTCAGCTGTCGCATTCCTTGTGTCAAGCCACTCTTGAACAACAGACAGCGTCAGAAGCATCTCGCCTGGGCTAAAGACAAAAAGGACTGGACTGCTGTTGAGTGGTCCAAAGTTATGTTCTCTGATGAAAGTAAATTTTGCATTTCCTTTGGAAATCAGGGTCCCAGAGTCTGGAGGAAGAGAGGAGAGGCACACAGTCCACGTTGCTTGAGGTCCAGTGTAAAGTTTCCACAGTCAGTGATGGTTTGGGGTGCCATGTCATCTGCTGGTCTTGGTCCACTGTGTTTTCTGAGGTCCAAGGTTAACGCAGCCGTATACCAGGAAGTTTTAGAGCACTTCATGCTTCCTGCTGCTGACCAACTTTATGGAGATGCAGATTTCATTTTCCAACAGGACTTGGCACCTGCACACAGTGCCAAAGCTACCAGTACCTGGTTTAAGGACCATGGTATCCCTGTTCTTAATTGGCCAGCGAACTCGCCTGACCTTAACCCCATAGAAAATCTATGGGGTATTGTGAAGAGGAAGATGCGATATGCCAGACCCAACAATGCAGAAGAGCTGAAGGCCACTATCAGAGCAACCTGGGCTCTTATAACACCTGAGCAGTGCCACAGACTGATCGACTCCATACCACGCCGCATTGCTGCAGTAATTCAGGCAAAAGGAGCCCCAACTAAGTATTGAGTGCTGTACATGCTCATACTTTTCATGTTCATACTTTTCAGTTGGCCAAGATTTCTAAAAATCCTTTCTTTGTATTGGTCTTAAGTAATATTCTAATTTTCTGAGATATTGAATTTGGGATTTTCCTTAGTTGTCAGTTATAATCATCAAAATTAAAAGAAATAAACATTTGAAATATATCAGTCTGTGTGTAATGAATGAATATAATATACAAGTTTCACTTTTTGAATGGAATTAGTGAAATAAATCAACTTTTTGATGATATTCTAATTATATGACCAGCACCTGTATATATATACATACACACCCTGACAAAAGTCTTGTCGCCTATCCAAGTTGTAGGAACAACAGATAATAACTTGACTTCTAGTTGATCATTTGGATTCAACCAATCACAGATTAGAGCATCACCTGTGACAAATACTGTAATTAACACATTTGCAGGTGTGTAGAAGAAGAACCCCAGCACACCCAACCTTCATTTGAAATGCATCCTGACCTCTGACAGCATGCCAAAGATTCAACCACAGACCAAAGTGCTGATCATCAAGAGCCTGAAGACCAAGTCTCCTGCTGAGGTGGCAGACATCTTTAATGTATCTAAACGTCAAGTGGAGAGGATAAGAAAAAGATTTGAAGAAACTGGTGAAGTTCCAGCCTTTTCCAGGGCCAGCCTTTTTTTCAACTGCAGCAGAGCTACATAACAGCTGGTCACCAGAAACCCCTGTATCTACAAGAACAGTTTGTCGAATTCTGTCACGCAGTGGTCTCAATGGCCGAATTAGTGCTCAGAAACCAGCATTAAACAGAAGACAACTAAAAAATTGTGTTGCATTTGCCAAGGCCCACAGCTTGCAGGAAGGATGGACTGTGGAAAAGTGGCAGAAGGTTGATTTTTTCCGATGAATCATCTATTGAACTGCATCCCAATTGTCGCAAATACTGCAGAAGACCTATCGGAACCCGCATGGACCCAAGATTCACACAGAAAACAGTCAAGGATGGCGCTCCTTCTCATACTTCAGCCTCCACATCAAAGTTCCTGAAAGCAAAGAAGGTCAAGGTGCTCCAGGATTGGCCATCCCAGTCACCAGACATGAACATTATTGAGCATGTCTGGGGTAAGATGAAGGAGGAGGCATTAAAGATGAAACCAAAGAATCTTGATGAACTCTGGGAGTCCTGCAAGAATACTTTCTTTGCCATTCCAGATGACTTTATTAATAAGTTATTTGAGTCATTGCCGAGACGTATGGATGCAGTCCTCCAAGCTCATGGGAGTCATACACAATATTAATTCTTTTTCCACTGCACCATGACTTTATGTTCTGTACTGTACATTATTTCTGTTAAGTGACGACCTTTGTCTAAGCTAAGTCTGACCTTTCTGTCCTAATTAAATAATAAAAAATCGAGGCATGATAAGATTTTATTTTGGTAAAATAAGCATAATCTAGAGGCCTTTGCCTTTCATATAAGCCACTTCTGATTCCAAATGATCAACTAGAAGTCAAGTTATTATTTGTTGTTCCTACAACTTGGATAGGCGACAAGACTTTTGTCAGGGTGTGTATATAATATATATATATACAGTCAAACCAAAAATTATTCAGACATTTTTTATATTTTTTATATATTTTTACTAGTGGGTGCAGGACACTATAGTTCATTTATGTAAGTGAGGATAGCAAAATAAACTGTGACATATTATACCCAAATATTCTTCATACAGTGGACTACCAGTGAAATTGATAAAAATTTGGAACCAAAAATTATTCAGACACTTTGATCTGACCATGTTTTGCTTAAGTGTTATCTGACATAATTAAGATGAATTTTTTTCTGATAATTCAACTCTGAGATCTTGTCATATTTTTTTTTTTAATTCAAAATATTTTTATTTTCTTAAACTATAGTGAATAAACTGTAATAATGAATGAAATGTTCAAGGTGTCTGAATAAATTTTGGTTTGACTATATATACAGTTGTGGTCAGAATTATTGGCACCCTTGGTAAATATGATCAAAGATGACTAAAAATAAATCTGCATTGTTTATCCTTTTGATCTTTAATTCATAAAATTAGCAAAAATCTAACCTTTCATTGAAGGAAAAGAATTGAAAGTGGGGGGAAAATCACATTATGAAATAAATGTTTTTCTCCAAAACACGTTGGCCACAATTATTGGCACCCTTTTATTCTATACTTTTTTGCAATCTCCTTTTGCCAAGATAACAGCTCTGAGTCTTCACCTATAATGCCTGGTGAGTTTGGAGAACACCTGACAAGAGATCAGAGATCATTCCTTCATGCAGAATCTCTCCAGATCCTTCAGATTCCCAGCTCCATTCTGGTACTTCTTCTCTTCAGTTCACCTCACTCATTTTCTTTAGGGTTCAGGTCATGGCAGAAGCTTCATTTTGTGCTCAGAGACACAATTTTGTGTTGGTTTTGATGTTTGTTTTGGATCATTGTCCTGATGGAAGATCCAACCACAGCCCATTATTGGATTTCTAGCAGAAGCGGTCAGGTTTTGATTTTTATCTGTTGGTATTTGATAGAATCCATGATACCATGTATCCGAACAAGATGTCCAGGACCTCCAGCAGAAAAATAGGCCCACAACATTAAAAATCCAGTGTTATATTTAACCGTGGGCATGGGGTACTTTTTATCCATGTGTGCACCAAACCCATCTGATGGGTTTGCTGCCAAAAAGCTCTTTTTTTTTTTAGTTTCATCTGACCATAGAAGCCGATCCCTTTTGAAGTTCCAGTCTTGTCTGACAACTGAATATGCTGGAGATTGTTTCTGGTTGATCGAGGAGGATTTTTCTTGAAACCCTCCCGAACAACTTGTGGTGATGTAGGTGCTGTTTGATAATTTTTAGGCTTTCTGAGACTCAAGACTCAACTAATCTCTGCAGTTCTCCAGCTGTGATCCTTGAAGAGTCTTTGGCCACTCAAACTTTCCTCTTCACTTCACATTAGGATGATTTAGACACATGTCCTCTTCCAGGCTGATTTGTAACATCTTTAGTTGATTGGAACTTCTTAATTATTGCCCTGATAGTGGAAATGGGGATTTTCACTAAAATGCTTTAGCTATTTTCTATTTTGTGAAGCTCAACAATCTTTTGCTGCACATCAGAACTATATTCTTTGGTTTTTCTCATTGTGATGAATGATTAAGGGAATTTGGCCTTCGTGTTTCCTCATGTTCATACTCCTGTGGAACAGGAAGTCATGGCTGGACAATTTCATGTTCATGATCACCCTGGTGTGCTAAAAAAAATAGCACCCCCCCCACTTTAAAATCTTTTCCTTCAATGAAAGGTTCGATTTTTGATAATTTTATGAATTAAAGATCAAAAGGATAAAAAATGCAGATTTATTTTTACAGTCATCTTTGATCATATTTACCAAGGGTGCCCATAATTCTGACCACCGCTGTGTGTGTGTGTGTGTGTGTGTATGTGTATATATATATATATATATATATATATATATATATATATATATATATATATATATATATATATATATATGGACAGAGAGAGAGGTAGAGAGAGAATTTTAAAATTAGATTTAAGGTAAGTTATGTGACATTTAAATGATACAGAAGTGGATCATTTCACTCTGTGCATCTCTCGTTTTTTTCTGTGTGACTACTCCCTGAAGAGCACAGTGTAATCCATCAGCAGTATTTCCACTTCTCTTCTGCAGCTCACTGCAGTCATATTTATGATTTCTGTTCGAGGAAGTTCATATCGGGACATATGCAGGTCTCCGTGCACTTAACGACTGTTGACCTCTCCTGTCATGCTTCTTCGTTCTGTCTGGGGCGAGCTCATAGGCTGCCGGCCAGTTATGTAATGCCCCGTCACTATGGTTATGCAAGCGAAACATGGATCTGCACACGCTGGCCTCCCTCCCACACTGATCTCTCTTAAAGGGGCGGAGCTACCTCATCCTGCAACAGGGTTTGTGGAGCACTAGAGCATATATGAGGAGGCTGAGATGTTTGTGTGCCGTTGCCATTGACTGTTATGTAATTCTGTTACAACAGGGGGTTTTTATGCTTTCCATTTCTTCTGCTGAAGATATAAGAATTGTTCAGACCGAATATGAGCAACAGGATATGATGTCATGCTCTAGGGTTTCTATAAAATAGGGGTTCTAGGACTTCTGATAAATAATAAATCACAAATAGATAATAATAAACTCAAAACATACCTTTTACTCTATTATGAGTGTTTCAAAGTGTAACCGTGAATTTAGTTTTAAACAATGTAGTAAATCAAACTAAATGCTGTTCATCCCAATAGGAAAATAGATAGAATCTCATCAAGCCAAGAGTTTATATACTGTCTCTTCAAGCACAGTCATACTTTTAAAGTGTTTCATTCTGATGAGCATTTATATGGAAAGAAACAATAGTAGAAAAATTACCCTCGAGACAAAATGAGTCATCACTGTTCCTGGTCCATTTTCCAGGAAGCAAATATTAAATGCAGAAGTTAATGTTGTAGTTTTTATGAGTATACTATTTTGTATGTGTGTATAGCAAAGTGATGGCAAAGATAACTCACTCTCTGTGCATTTAGTTTTCAGTCCTGATATTTTTTCCTAACCAGCAACACATTGTACTACATATCTCCGCCTACAATGAAATCTCATTAGTCTAAAATCCTGCACTATATGTATTAAACATTAAATATGTTTTGGCTAGGGATGGGTATCGAGAACCAGTTCCAAATTTCCAAGAACTGGTGATTCTCTAAGAAACGTGCATGTCGATTCCACTTAGCGGTGTGTGCATTTTATTGTGATTTAAACCATTCAAGCGCAAACGACTCGTGCGCTGTTTTCCGTGCTGCACATGCTCACAGAAAAAAGTGATTTTAATGTGATTTTAAACCTCTACTGTTACATATGCGTGCAGCACAGAAAACGAGTTGTCTCATGCTTGAATGGATCCGTGTAGCTCTTAAAGTGACAGCAGCCTAATATTCCTGCTGCTGTCTCTAAAATAACACTAATCAAACAAAAGGCAAAGAGAAAATTCACTTGATCTTGACTGAATAACTTTTGTAACTATATTTGTAATGTACATTTTATTTATAAAGTGTAGTGTTATTTTACATTTGATTAGTTTCTGAACCTGAATACCTGAAAATCATAAAACAGTTTATTTCAGTCGTATATTTGTTCAGTTGTTTTTATTTGTTGCGATTGCTAATTTTTTATTTGTTCTTTGTCAATTACTGTTTACTTGTCTTTAATAATTCTTGAAATTTTTATTAGTTAGGCAAAAGTTTCTTATTTTCTTAGTTTCTAATATAAGTATTTTTAGCATATTGATTTTTGTTCATAATATTCAGCTACAATGAAATGTTTTGCAATAAGACGTAAAATGTGAAGGTTTTTTTTACCTTATTGGAATCAAAATTAGGAATCGATAAGAATCTGAATCGATAAGCAGAATCGGAATCGTTAAAATTTAAACGATACCCAACTCTATTCCTTACCACTATTTTTTTTATTAGTTGTTTAATCATTTTAACGATTCCAAAACCCTAGTTGGCTTTTGTGTTTTGTTTTGTTTTGTTTGTTTTTTTGTATCCTGCAGCATTTTTGCTTTCAGTGTGGACAGACAAATGCCACTGTAAACTTCTCATTCTGTCTGGTTAAGACGCTGTGTTTCTTTCAGTGCTGTTAGTGTGAAACGCTGACAACTAAAGTACATGCTCCTGTTGCCTCTCTGGTTTTAGCAAGTCTCCAACCATCCTGCCAAAAGTCTGGCATCATTAAATTGATTAATAAATCTCTGGTGTCCAGACAGCTGTTTGTGTACATGCATGGCAAGATTCCTTGACCTTGATTGCTTTTCCAGTCCGTAGCATCACTTTTGCAGAGTTTTCCTAGGAATCAATCCTCTAACAGCACTCTCCCTCCTCCAGGTGGTGGACATCATGAGGGTGAATGTCGATAAGGTCCTGGAACGAGACCAGAAGCTTTCTGACCTGGACGATCGTGCCGATGCCCTGCAGGCCGGTGCTTCCCAGTTTGAGACCAGCGCCGCCAAGCTCAAGAGGAAGTACTGGTGGAAGAACTGCAAGGTAAAATGGAGACACAAGAGTTTAGTGTATCATATACTCATTTAGTTTAAATGCATTTTATAATAAATATTAAGGCTTTAGAGATGATTGGAAGTTTTCCAACAAATTTGCTCCCAGTTCTTCTTCGTGCATCTGTAATGAGTGAATATAAATAATAATATATAATATAAAAATAAATATTTAATATTAGAGATGCACCAATACTAAATTTCTCTACCGATAACCGATTATTCAGTGATATCTGCTGATAACAATACCAATAGTTTGGGGGTTCTGCCTTTTATACCTTTTAAATTAATGATCATTTCATTATAATTAATAATTAATCATATTTTTAATTATTATATTTTGAGAAAAATTCAAATAAAAACTTTATTCTCTCCATTTCATCAACTTGTTTCAGAGTAACTAGTATCAGTTATAAACAAACACATTACACATTACTTAATATTAACACACATTAACTAAATTCTGAAGATTAAATGAATATTTCTTAACTTTCTGAATGTTAATTCATATATTTACTATTAATATTTAACATCAAACATTATAGAGGTAGCAAATAATATATATTAAATAACCGGATAAGTGACCTGAAAGGACCATCGTAGGCACCAAATGACAATGTATACTTGTTTGCTGTTTTTGCAGATGTGGGCCATTTTGATAGCCGTGCTTGTGATCATCATTATCATCATTGTTAGTGAGTATCACTGTATTTACAGGCTCTTTCACTCCAGTTGATCATGAGTCATCGGCCATGTGATTTAAGTGTTTATGTGCTTATTAAATGTGTAGTAATGAAAGTATACTGTCCATTTTAAACTAATTTAATCCCTGCTCTTTTCCTCTTTCAGTCTGGACACAGTCATCATAATGACGCAATACAGAGAAGAAAACTGGTTATGATTGGAGGAGAAGATTAGGATATGAAGGAGTATCAACTTCAGAAAGAAGAAAGAGAGGGGGAATGAATGAATGAATGCTCTTCCAATGAGTTCTAACCTGCTGATTTTCAAAAGCATATCTTGTAAACTATCCTCAATGTTTTTTGGGTTTTTTTTTTTTCTTCTTCTTTTAGGTTTTGTTTTTAATGACTAGGATTTGAATAAGTTCCAAAATGCCTAACGATTTCCAAATATATCTAACACACTCCTCTGTGCAAACCGCAGAATGATGACTGACTCTAGGTGGTGTACAAGTTACAATATGATCCAAAACCACAAAAGTCCTACTTTCATTTGGAGGCCAAAACGTGTTGACCAAAAACCAGGCAAAACTCTTGTTGTGAAAGCCATTTGCCAACATCTGATCTCATTGATGAATCCCTCATGGACTATTTTAGTGGACGGCCGTAATCAGACACTTAGTTTTGGCCGTGTCAGAGTCTTTCTGTGCCAACAAGACATAAGAGCCTTTCCTGAACAACCACAGACGTGCCATCAGTGCCTGTAGACAAACTCCACTGCTATCCTGTAACAACAGAACTTCACTCTGATTTTACTCAGAATATCTGCACAAAAATGCTATATATAAGTTTGAGATATTATTGAATGATTAAAGTGATTATTCACTAATAATTTAACTGCATTTGTATTGCCTTATGTAGAAGTAGTTTGCTTGGAAATATCTTTGCTTAATCACATTTCAGTAGTATTGATTTTTGGTGTTTTCTTCACCTCTTGCTCATGGTGCCAAAACATTTTATGTTTGTTAATCTGAGCTTTTTTTTTGTATGTATCTCTTTGTATGTCTCACGTGTGTATAAATTGTAAACAAGTGCAATTCTATACTGTGGCCTTACAAACTTAAGTGTATTGAATTGCCCACGTTGGCTCAATAAAACACAGATTTAACATCCTTTAGTACTCACCCGAAGCCTTAATTCAGTTTATGTCGGCATGAAAATTGCTTTTACTCAAAGGTTGCATGGATTAGTTTACAGTAGATGATGCTACAAATCAATTTTATTTCAAATACTGTATTCAAACTTTGTTCATCAAGGAGAAGAGATGTTCTGATGTACTCATCCTCCTGCTGTTATGCAACTGGACCATTCACTACTGCATCTGTGCTGGTTCGTTCATCATCGGAACACATATTTACATATTTTTGATGAAATCTAAGAATTTTTTTTTTTATCTCCCATAGAAAGCAACGAAATTACCACATTCAAGGAACTGAGAAGCAGTAAAGACATTGTTAAAATAGTCAAAGTGACTACAGTGGTTCAACCTTAATGTTAAAAAGCGACGAGAATACTTTTTGTGTGTAAAAACACAACAAAAATAATGATTTTATTTAGTATTGGCCGGCTCCTGCATCAGCATCACAGGCATGCTTCGTGCTGCTCACGTGAACAGCGTCGGCCAATAATGAGCCGGCGTTCGGACGTAAACACGGAAGCACTGCACTGTGGTCAAATGCGTAGGAGACTGACAGGGAAGAGGAAAAAATGTGGAATAAAGTCGTTATTTTTGTCTTGTGTTTGCTCACATAAAGTATTCTCGTCGCTTTATAACATTAAGGTTGAACCATTGTAGTCACGTTGACTATTTTAACTTTAATACTTCTTCTTTGAATGTGGTAATTTCGTTGCTTTCAATGGGAGATAAAAAAAATAAATAAATAAAAAAACCTCGGATTTCATTAAAAATATCTAAATTTGTGTTCCGAAGATGAACGAAGTTTTTTGAAACGACACGAGGGTGAGTAATTATTGACAGAAATTTCATTTTTAGGTGAACTAACCCTTAAAATCCAGTTTGCTGTCTTCATTTAAGGTAAAGGTGCACATCATGTACCTGTGGAATAGCATTCATCTCTCAAGACAACAATAGTCTGAGGGGTTTCTACAGAAAGCTGTTTCTTGGCCATTTTTTAACCCAAAATTGAATTTTAGATATAAAAGTGTACTCAATACAAGCAACTGCAAAAAGACATATGTATTGTGATTTCCACACGTTTCTAAGTCCCTCACGACATCTATCTCATATCGATATGCTTGTTAATAAAGACTCGACAACCTAAACCTAATTTCTTTACTGCCTCTCTCAACAGGCAATAATTCAGATCCTAAAAGTCGTTTAACTGCTTGACTGCGCGCGCAAAATGAAATGTCCACTAGGTGCATTACGAATGAACCGCAAGCGCATTAAAGGGTTAGTTCACCCAAAAATGAAAATAATGTCATTCATTACTCACCCTCATGGCGTTCCACACCCGTAAGACCTTCGTTAATCTTCGGAACACAAATTAAGATATTTTTGATTAAATCCGATGGCTCAATGAGGCCTCCATAGCCAGCAATGACATTTCCTCTCTCAAGATCCATTAATGTACTAAAAACATATTTAAATCAGTTCATGTGAGTACAGTGGTTCAATATTAATATAAAGCGACGAGAATATTTTTGGTGCGCCAAAAAAAAAATAAAAAAAATAACGACTTATATAGTGATGGCCGATTTCAAAACACTGCGTCAGGAAGCTTCGGAGCATTATGAATTAGCGTATCGAATCAGAGGTTCGGAGCGCCAAAGTCATGTGATTTCAGCAGTTTGGCGGTTTGACACGCGATCCGAATCATGATTCGACACGCTGATTCATAACGCTCCGAAAGCTTCCTGAAGCAGCGTTTTGAAATCGGCCATCACTATATAAGTCGTTATTTTGGTTTTTGGCGCACCAAAAATATTCTCGTCGCTTTATAATATTAATATCAAGCCACTGTACTCACATGAACTGATTTAAATATGTTTTTAGTACATTAACCCATTTGTGCCCAATTTTTTCTGAATGATTTCATGCATATAGTCCTATTAATAGTCTATGTGAACATGTTCTGCATTTATTTTCCCCAGGTTTTTGTTTTTTTTTCTTAAAAAATGTATTTGAATGTGCGGCAACTAGAGTTGCCGGTGGGCAAATATGTTGTATGCACCCCTCAATGTAAAATTTGAATAGGAGGATAACATTTATGCATCTAACTCAAAATAACTGCTTTCAACAGATCAACAGATCAATCAAAGTTGAAGAACATTCGATGTGAACACAAAAAAGCTGCATTTAGCTTATAATCTCTTGAATATGAAAACACATCAAACAACAAATCTGTTTGTCTTAAAGTGGTGGAACATAGTGCAGAACAAAGTGCAGCCATTAAGTTGCTCCAACAGAGCATTGTGAATCAAAAAGTTAAATTACATTGTTCATTAGAAAAATTACTCCTATATGTGATCCTGGAGCACAAAACCAGTCAGAAGTCGCACGGGTATATTTGTAGCAATAGCCAACAATACATTGTATGAGTCAAAATTACAGATTTTTCTTTTATGGCAAAAAACATTAGGATATTAAGTAAAGATCATGTTCCATGAAGATATTTTGTAAATTTTCTACCATAAATGTATAAAAAAATATTTTTGTGAATGGATATACATTGTTAAGGACTTCATTTGGACAACTTTAAAGGCAATTTTCTCAATATTTTGATTTTTTTTTACCTTAAGATTCCAAATTTTCAAATAGTTGTGTCTTGGCCAAATGTCCTATCCTAACAATGGAAAGCTTATATATATTCAGCTTTCAGATGATGTATAAATCTCAATTTCAAAAAATTGACCCTTATGACTGGTTTTGTAGTCCAGGGTCACATATAACAAACAAACAAAAAATAAAAAAAACAAATAACAATATATATCAATATAAAATATTATGAAGGCAAAAGGCACTAAACAAGACCAATAACCTTGATTTATTAACCCATTAAACACAGTATACTCCATTTCCCCATGATATATGTACTTGCAAGTCATTTGCCCACCGGCAACTATAGTTGCCGCTTGGACTTTTGACTAAGTATACAAAAAACTATAGATCTATTGTAAGATTTGTTTTGTTTGGATGATTCTAGAGACCCTCATGATTATGTAGATATATATATATGTCAACAAAAAATACTTCATATTAACATGAAAATTACTTTTCTTTGGGAGGGTTTGCCTTCAATATGCTTCCTAGAAGTAGGGGTAGGAAGATGACAGCCTCATGTCACAGGAAGGAAGTCAATACCTTTTTTTTGTTCTTGAAATCCTGTATTTGGTTGTTTTCTTGCAAGTCATTGAGACATAAAACATGGAAAACATCTAGAAAAGTACTTACAAAAGGAAAATGACAACTATACTCTGACTAAAATGGGTTAATGTATCTTGAGAGAGGAAATGTCGTTGCTGGCTATGGAGGCCTCACTGAGCCATCGGATTTCAACAAAAATATCTTCATTTGTTTTCCGAAGATTAACGAAGGTCTTACGGGTGTGGAACGGCATGAGGGTGAGTAATAAATGACATTATTTTCATTTTTGGGTGAACTAACCCTTTAATATATGAAAATAGTTATACATATTAATATTAATAACGCATATAGAAGTATACCTGAAAGTAGACTAGGCGCTGATCTATTTTCTTGCCAGTTCCCAACCCGTGACGTAACATATGGCATCACGCCCAATGCAGTTTTTTAACAAAAGTAAAGGCCCAGAAATCATAATCGCACATGTACAGTGTATGACACAATTTAACCCAGGAGGGGCGGCGTTATAACGGCTCGTTACTACGCGAGACCTCCACCGCCACGCCATTGTTTTCATCTGTTGTATAACATGGTAATACACGTGAGTCCAGCCGCATCCTCGGCTAGGCTGACGTCATGTCCACGCCCCTCGACCAATCGTAGGGAAACGCTCCCTCCAATGGGAGTCGAGTAGGCGTGGCTCCGGGCTGCCAAACTCACGTGGGTGATGTGTTGCTTTCCGGAGGAGTAATGGAGGGACGCACGACAAACTGGAGCAAGTGAAAATTGAAATAAACATCAAGTAAGTGCTTATTTTTTTTTTACTGATGTCAATCGCAAGAAAGAGATTTAGAGAAATAACAGTGCTGTGATGTTCAAGAGAGTTTAATAAGACAAGAAACGCAGCATTCAAGTCTTCTACTATTATCTTCTACGTATATCACATTATAATTACATTATTAATGAACTATATCATATAATCATCAGCACTCACTTCTGATACATTAAATACGTAATAACCTGTTTGTGTTTTTTCGTGAAACATCACGTTGGCTAATGCATGTTGCTCTGCGCATGCGCACTGCGCATCCGCCTTGTTAAGCTATATAGCTACTAAATTGTATGACTTCTGTCTCATTTAAATGCTTATGTTTTGTGATGTTGGTGGGTGTGTGAAAGATCAACGGCTCAGGTTGAATGTTTTAGCGGAATATCTTTCTCTCTGCAGACTCGTGGCCGTGCATGTGCATGGCGGAGGCGCGCATTAGTATAACATTTTATGTATTGCTTTCGTTACGTGAGTTATGAATGTGGGACCTATGGAGGATCGTTGTTCTTCCAGTGCATCCCAAAGGATGTTTGGATAGGCTACGAGTGATGGTGGGGATATCAGAGGTCTGTAGTTGCCTTGTATCTTAAATGATATAAATTTTCGTGAGCTGTCATACGCGATTCATTTCTTTAAGTGAGTCATAAGAACTTGAGTTTTATGAATGAGCCAACAAAGTGTTTTATTAGTGTGTATTAGTGAACATTTGATTTATTTGACAGTTTATTGTGAATAAATAACCTATTTCAGCATAAGGTGCAGTAAGGTTCATGTTATCAATCAGGGTTTCACAGTCATGGTGGAAATGTGCAATCAGCTGTTATGGATTTATCAATGGATGATGCCTATATTTAGAAAGCAGTGAAGCAGATATAGGACAGCTTTTGCAAGAAATATTTTGTGCAATATTTATCGCAATTTTATATTTAGTGAAAAGTGTGGTAATCGGCTAATGCTGGTAGTCTCAAAATGGCCAAATTTCAGCAGACATTAAGTCTATTCCTGCTGGAAAAATCAGGCAGTTTTGAAATATAAAATCTGGAAAAGTCATGAAAACTATTAAAATAAATAAAAAAATTGTAGTTTTACTCTTTCATCAGCTAGATATTGCTGTTTATACATGCTTGTGTAGAGTAAAACCTTACCGTAAACCATCAGTTGTCTGTTGAGGGTCTGAATGTCAGAGACATTTGTACACTAATTATATATTTTAAAGGTGTTTAGTTATTTTTTTAATGGTAAAATACTTTCTCTAATAGTGTCCAAACTTAGAAAACTATAAGCCAATCGTAGGTTGATTTCACTGAAAAAAAAATCTCCTCTATAAATATTGTTTTCAAGATAGTTTGAGCATCTCAAACACCCCAATATCACAACACTGGCTCAACCAGTGACGTGAGTTTGAAGCAGAAACCTGTTCAAAAACCTGTCTTTATTTTTCTAGTGTTGCAGAAATGACACACTTCAGCTTTAAATCTACTAATCTGTCTGTCTGTCTACTCCTTTTTGAAGTTCCAGTGTTAATTGCCATACAGTTGATTCACTTTGTCTGTTCTGTGGAACCTGAGGACGCATATCAATTTATCTTATTTTTTTATTATGTAAAAAAAAAAAAAAAAAAAAAAAAAAAGTAGTGAAGTCAATAACTCGTAAAGATACATTTAGCACTTTATGGTTCACAGTAGTATGCAGTATCCATAAAGATTATCACCAGAATCATTACCACTTTTTTATCGTAAAGACATGAGATATGATATGTGCATAAATGCAAATGATAAAGAAATTAATGTGTATACGTGTCCAGTATTACATAATCACACATGTGATCATGTTCATATTTACTAAACGCATCAACTGCTTCCTTGTTCTTTCTCTTTGAGTTTCATGTTTTAGTTTATTCTAAATGTCCCAAAAAGCAGGTTTAGACATTTTTATACAGTTTATTATAGACATATTTCAGCAATTCACTGTTATTGTTGGTTATTTTTACTTCGCCTGCAGCTGTGTCTTAAAATAAGTGCAGAGGTCGGTCTATTTAATACTTTATCTAAGTGTATTTTGTTTTTTTTTCCCCAACACAAGTTTTAAAACCTGACCTAGTTCTACTCTCACACAGCCTATTTTGAGAATGGCTGCGTCAGAGTTGCTGTACAAACAGCAGCAGTCATTACACAGACAGGTCATGATACAGAAAGTGAGACGTCAGAACCGTGTGCCGTAAATTTAGTTAGCCAAGTAACGCATTGAATTAAATGTGAAATCTTGAAGTAGACAAGCTGAAATAGCATTTTATTCATTAATCTTTGTTTTACTGACAACTTCGAAAAATAATTTTTGCAGTGCAGACAAGAGTAAAATTACAAATTTGATTTAAATGTTCTGGCCTGGTATTTAGTGGTGTTTGCTAAATCAGAACTAAGAACAAACCACTAAACCTAAGATTTAAAGCCTGATGCATACCCATAAGTAATCAGACTTAAAGACTTAAATCAGATATAGCAACACTCTGGCAACCTCCTATATGGTAACTGCATCATGCTGATGTGTTTTGCATGAGACACCTCTCACATTTTATGCATAAAATATAAAAATATAAAAAATGTTTATTGTTGGACTAAGCCTAACTGTTAGGACAGAGTGTGTAAGCGATACTCAGACGCACACATAAGCGTCCTGAATATAGTCAGACGGTTGTATAATATGCGTTATGAATCTTTCGGTCTGTGGATGACACCGTCAGTCTGTTCTGTTGTTTTTGAGCGTGAAAGCTGATATGACACCCAGCCATCTTGTGCTGCATGTGCAAAACAACATTTCATGTTCATAAAATGATAATGCTAAATTTATCAGTTAATGAGATGTAATGTGTTGAAATCAACAAGTTATTTTCTTGACTATTTTCTCCTAGACAGTGTAGGCAGAGACTAAATGAACCTCACGCTATATACATCCAGAGCTCTGAAAAGCATTATACGTCATATTGATGTACCATGGCCAAATTATTTTTAAAATATATCCTAAATATACATTGTAAACAGCACGGTTCAAGAAAACATTTTCCATATTGAAAATGAAATGTTAAGAGCTTCAAATGCTCAAATACATTTCCACTCTTAAAGTGCATTTTGGGTAAATCTAAATTTGTATTTTTTTTATACATATTTTGGACAGTATAAATGTCTTTAGATTAAAATCTATTACTTAAAATAGGCAAAAAAAAAATACACATGTAAATACACACACACACACACACACATATATATATATATATATATATATAAATATATACAGTGGGTACGGAAAGTATTCAGACCCCCTTAAATTTTTTACTCTTTGTTATATTGCAGCCATTTGCTAAAATCATTTAAGTTCATTTTTTTTCCTCATTAATGTACACACAGCACCCCATATTGACAGAAAAACACAGAATTGTTGACATTTTTGCAGATTTATTAAAAAAGAAAAACTGAAATATCACATGGTCCTAAGTATTCAGACCCTTTTTGCTGTGTCATATATTTAACTCAGGTGCTGTCCATTTCTTCTGATCATCCTTGAGATGGTTCTACACCTTCATTTGAGTCCAGCTGTGTTTGATTATACTGATTGGACTTGATTAGGAAAGCCACACACCTGTCTATATAAGACCTTACAGCTCACAGTGCATGTCAGAGCAAATGAGAATCATGAGGTCAAAGGAACTGCCTGAAGAGCTCAGAGACAGAATTGTGGCAAGGCACAGATCTGGCCAAGGTTACAAAAAAATTTCTGCTGCACTTAAGGTTCCTAAGAGCACAGTGGCCTCCATAATCCTTAAATGGAAGACGTTTGGGACGACCAGAACCTTTCCTAGAGCTGGCTGTCCGGCCAAACTGAGCTATCGGGGGAGAAGAGCCTTGGTGAGAGAGGTAAAGAAGAACCCAAAGATCACTGTGGCTGAGCTCCAGAGATGCAGTCGGGAGATGGGAGAAAGTTGTAGAAAGTCAACCATCACTGCAGCCCTCCACCAGTCGGGGCTTTATGGCAGAGTGGCCCGACGGAAGCCTCTCCTCAGTGCAAGACACATGAAAGCCCGCATTGAGTTTGCTAAAGATGGTGAGAAATAAGATTCTCTGGTCTGATGAGACCAAGATAGAACTTTTTGGCCTTAATTCTAAGCGGTATGTGTGGAGAAAACCAGGCACTGCTCATCACCTGTCCAATACAGTCCCAACAGTGAAGCATGGTGGTGGCAGCATCGTGTTGTGGGGGTGTTTTTCAGCTGCAGGGACAGGACGACTGGTTGCAATCGAGGGAAAGATGAATGCGGCCAAGTACAGGGATATCCTGGACGAAAACCTTCTCCAGAGTGCTCAGGACCTCAGATTGGGCCGAAGGTTTACCTTCCAACAAGACAATGACCCTAAGCACACAGCTAAAATAAAGTGGCTTCACAAAAACTCAGTGACTGTTCTTGAATGGCCCAGCCAGAGCCCTGACTTAAACCCAATTGAGCATCTCTGGAGAGACCTAAAAATGGCTGTCCACCAACATTTACCATCCAACCTGACAGAACTGGAGAGGATCTGCAAGGAGGAATGGCAGAGGATCCCCAAATCCAGGAGTGAAAAACTTGTTGCATCTTTCCCAAAAAGACTCATGGCTGTATTAGATCAAAAGGGTGCTTCTACTAAATACTGAGCAAAGGGTCTGAATACTTAGGACCATGTGATATTTCAGTTTTTCTTTTTTAATAAATCTGCAAAAATGTCAACAATTCTGTGTTTTTCTGTCAATATGGGGTGCTGTGTGTACATTAATGAGGGAAAAAAAATGAACTTAAATGATTTTAGCAAATGGCTGCAATATAACAAAGAGTGAAAAATTTAAGGGGGTCTGAATACTTTCCATACCCACTGTATATATATATATATATATATATATATATATATATATATATATATATATATATATATAATATATATAAATTTGTAATTAGTTTTATTTTTTTATTTACAAATTAAAAAATATATATTTATAAAAAATAATATATTTTAAAAATATACTAATATATATATATATATATATATATATATATAAAATGTGTGTGTGTGTGTGTGTGTGTATGTACGTATTACCCCTGTACCAAGGTATCACCAAAGTACTTTTTCATGGGTTTGATATTTATCTGTGTTTCTCTTGCAGTTCTTTCAATGAAAGACTCTACGTAACCACCAATTATCCTAGTGAAACGTCATCATTGTCATGGATTTCTCTGTATAAACCATCATTGTTAATGTGGACAAAAGCAGCGGAGCATCTAGATTCTGTGTCAGAGCTTCAGTAGAGGTGGGCAGCAGTCAGAGGTGAACTTGCAGCAGGGAATGCCGGGAGGAGACGGCTTTCCCGATGGAGAAGAGGAGAACCCTTCTCCAGGCTCCCGTATGCAGGCGGACCAAACCAACAGCAGAGAGGACCCCGGGACCAGCGGAACCAGATCTGGCTCAGGAGAAGAGGAGGAAGCCGAGGAGCAGCGAGGAAGGGCCAGTGGAGGGGAAAGCTCGCCGGGATGTGAGGAGAGCGGAGGAGAGCAGATGCACGAGGATGTGGACATGAACAGTGGTCATGAGTCCAGTAGCGGGAACGACAGCGTCGCTGGATCACGACGTCATCGTTCCTCGGCCAATTGCAGCCCTGGAAGCACCTCGGGATCAGGAAGCACTAAGAGGTACAATCACTATTATTAATGCTCACACTAAGGGTTAGTCAACAAACCCCTAACTATGGGCATTAAACTTTGGCAAGTCCATTTGAGGATGTATAACATGTATAGGTTAAGTCTATAAAAGCTCAGTTTCAATCTAAAGTGTCCAATAGACCAGCTAGTATTGTTTTCAATCACATGATCATGTCATTTTGTGTGCAACGTTAGACTCTTGGTTAAATCAAGACTTTTTCTCTCTCTCTTTGTGTCTTCAGCTCAAAATCTGCCACCGGCTCCTCATCCTCCAGCTTTCACAGCTCTCACCACACAGAGTGCAGGTAAATGAACCCACCCAAACTGTCATAACCACATATTTACACAAGAACTGAATTATTATACAGTAACACAACTCCGCATATGCAACTCCAGTTGTATTTGTATTTGCAGATATGCATTAATATCAAGGATCATACAGTTGAATTAAAAACTTTGGACACTTAAGTCACACTTAAAATGTCTGCATGCCATTGCATTAGATGTTATTGTTATTTACTGTAAAGAAAGATGCATTTTTTTTTTAATGCAAAACAAAAAAGAAGTTTGTTTGGTTTGAAAGGATGAAACAAGCGGTAACACTTTATAACTCACGCTATGAAGCAGTAGTTAAGCATTAGTAAATAGTCAATTCATCATTTATAAAACATTAATAGACATTAGTAAGCTGTTTATAAATACAGCTAGAAATGCTTTGTTCTTGTTTTTTAAGCATATCTATAATGAGTTTAATAATTGTATTTTCATACTTTATTAATGATTAATTTATCATTTCTAAATTATGTATTACATTATTCACAAACTAGTTATTTAGGAGTTGTCAGTGGTTCATAAGATCATTTAGGAAGTGTAAGTAAATGATTATTATAAAGTGTTACCCATAATGATTGTCTTAGTATGTCATCATTTCAATTTTTTTATCTCATAAAAAGTCAAAATTGTGACAAAAAAATTAACTTCATGACATGAAATAAACATGACATTTAATAAACAATAGACATTATGAAATAAATTGACAAAAAGTTAAAATAATGAGATAAAAGGCAATTATAACAAAAAAATCAACTTTTTTTTTCAACAATTATCAGTTTTTATCTCATAATTATGACTTCTTGTAATTTAACTTGAATAATAATAACTTTAATATAAATAATAATATATAAATATATATATAATAACTGTAATTTCAACTTTTTGCCATAATTTGCCATGATTTTTTTCTTATGTGGCAGAAATGGGCTTCCATATATTTATATTAATTTAAAATTGTAATGAATGTGAATTCTTCAAAAAGATATGAAAATGACCATGTGTGCATTTGCAGTGAGCAGACGGAGCACGGGCGCGAGCAGACGCACAGAGAGATGATGCAGACGGTGCAGGAGATGAAGAAGCGGCTGCCGTCTGAGAAGAGACTGCGCAGTAAAGCCAGTACTGTGGAGGCACTGAACTATGCGCTCAACTGTGTCAAACAAGTGCAAGGTAAACACACACACACACACACACACACTGTTGTGAGTGAGTGCCTCAAAGCATAAAGCCACTAGAGTGTATAACGGCAGCACACATTCAGATCCGCAGCTGAACGTCTGTGATTATGTAACAGTCCGTCTGCTGCGTCTGCAGGAAGGGCGCGTCCAGGTCTAAACCTCTCGCTGCTAAATCTGTCCACATTCTTCAGCACTTTCTCATGTGCTCTGGTTTTGTTTATCTCTGAATTAAATGTGTTTTACAGTATAATGCCTGTGATTATGTTCAGATTCTGATAGTTTCTGCATGAGCTCGTTGTGTGCGTCATGTCATTAAATAATGGTGAAACTCAACCTGCCAGAATGCAGCTGCGATGTATTTCCTGTCCTTTGAGGAATAGATCCTTGTAGTAGCAACCATATGTAAGCACCCATTGTAAGCACTCGTTTGTTGTCAGTAGCTTCCTAATGTCAGCCAATATTATGTATGGTTATACAAATGCTTGAAGGAAGTCTTTATCCTGTTTTTGCTTGGAAAAGTTTGATTTGAAAATGTTAATTGTGCAAGGAAATCTCTCTGCTTATTACTACTGTAAAAAACACAATATATCACATTAAAACAGTTTAAAGAAAATTTCATAAAATTTGTCATTTTATAATATTTAAATACCATATTTAACTATCATATTTGGATATTTGCCAAAGTTTCTGCAAACTTTTGTTTTGCAAAATTTGTTTTGTTTACTGTAATTTTGTCATAAATGAATGGCATATTTGCAGTAAATGCATGGTTTTGCAAGGGTAATATAACTGTAGTATAATATTTTGGTGGAAACAATGAGTTATCAATATTTTTAATTCCCCCTGTAGTCAATAATTTTCATCTTTGAACACCAAAATTACATATTTAAAGTTTTTTTCCTGTGAAAAAAAGTATTCATGCCTTAAAATAGCTTGAATGTAACTCAACACCATTTAGTGTATGTGGATCTATGAATATGATAATTAGCCCCGCCTCCACTCACTTGCACGAGCTCAGAGATCTACTTGGTCAACTTACTGAGGTAAACGCTGCACAATGGTATCACTTTTTACAATGTTGGACACATAACAGTAATTAATATGATTAGCCTTTTGCTTGACTACGTTATCAAACAGCTAATAATGTGTTGCTAATGTTACACAAACCATGTTCCCGTTCGCGAGTCAGACAGCTGTCTTCTAAAAATCAGTATCCTTAGAAACGCTTTGAACAGCTCAGAACGTCAGTGGAGAAAGAGTTATAGTTCATCATAACATTGTAATACACATCATACACCGGCTATATTGTTAAATCTATCCGATTTTTCATATCAACAGAAAAATATACCAGGATAACCTTCTCTTGAGACTCCCCTGCTTCATAGTTAATGATATGCTTTCTTCAGTGCATACATGTATATGGATTTCTGCTCATTTTTGTTTGCCATCACTTGAAATAAATGTTTGTAATCAGTCTATGATGTAATTCTATGTGAAATTTCCCAGTAGTACTTCTGTCTTGTGTTGTAATATCTGCTGTTAGTCTCTTGTTGGCCACCTGCTCTGTTCTTTAAGCCAAACGCTGATTAACTGTATTGTGGCTCTCATGCTCAGCTCATTTGACATTTCCTCTGCCGCCCCCTGCAGCAAACAGTGAGTACTACAACTTACTAATGAGCAGCGGTCTGGAGGAGAGACGGGACGCTACTGTGTGCACGCTGGAGGAGCTGGAGGGAATCACGTCAGAACACACGCTCAAAAATACAGTACGTCCCTGCTGCGTTTTCTTAAGATCGCATTGAAATGGAAGTTGTGATTGTCTTTTCTTCACTATTGCGATGTATATTCGAGTAAAATGGCTTCTTGAACAAGATATAATGTAGGGCGGGACTTGATTTTGTCCATGGAGAATTGATTTGATGATTGTAGTTTGCTATTGGTAGATCTCATGCGAGTGACAGGTTGCCCCGCCCTTGTGCCAGTAAACATGACATTAGAGAAGAGAAGAGATGTCGCTTCAAGAGGAAAGGGAAGTTATTTTTATTAAAGATTATAATGGCACATGAATTTAAAAGCAAAAATTTTGCCTGACTTTAAGGCAAAAACATTATTTTTTTCATGCACTGGTCTATTTTGGGATTTTGGGCTATTTGGCTTGTCATAAGGTGTTGTTTCAGACTAGTGGAAAGAAAACATCCAAAATAAATTTTTAGGTGTTTATTTTATTGTACTTTATCTAATTAATTTACGGTTTATATATAATTTATATTTATATTTAAAGGCTGTTTTCTCAAAATAATTTCGTCAGAAGTCAGAAATCAGTAGCTTTACATACACCAAACCTTATAGTTTTATTCCCATCTATATTCTGAAGGTTTTTACAGAGGGGTTTGTTCATATATCATTTGCCTGATTTTTTTTATATAATATATATCTATCCAATGTTCAGATTTCTGTTCTGGAAATGTATGCAAAAGAGTGCATATTTTATTAGATACTGCCTCATTTACATATTTAAACATAACATTTTTGACCCTATTCACTGTGCGGCATCTTGCCTTAATAAGTTCATTCGCTGTGAGTTCACGAACCATTCTCTGGTGTTCTCAGGACACGTTTGTGGTGGTCTTCTCTCTGGCCTCCGGGAAGGTGGTTTACGCGTCCGAACAGGCCTCCAGCGTGCTTCACTGCAAGAGGAAGTTTCTGGAATCTGCCAAGTTCGTGGAGCTGCTATATCATCAGGACGTCAATGTGTTTTATTCGCACACGGCGCAGCCGCGACTGCCGCCCTGGAATGTGGGAACGGACAGCGGTGAGTCGCTCTAGAACCACCAGTGACATTGTCATGATGTCACACTTTAAGTTTAAAGGGATAGTTCACACAAAAATGAAAATTCTGTCATCATTTACTCACCCTCAAGTTGTTCCAAACCTGTATGAGTTTCTTTCTTCTGTCGAACACAAAAAAAGATATTTTGAAAAATGTATGTAACCAAACAGTTGATGAACCCCATTGACTTCCATAGTATTTGTACTAAGGAAGTCAGTGGGGTCCATCAACTGTTTGGTTACCCATATACTTTAAAATATCTTATTTTATGTTCAGCAGAAGAAAGAAATTCATACAGGGTCAGAACAACTTGAGGGTGAGTAAAGGACAGAATTTTCATTTTTGGGTGAACTATCCCTTTAAATCTGGTTGTTTTAACCATACATACAGCTTTGATGAATTCAGCTCATAATTATATGATTCTTTTTGTCCTCTCTGTAGCGGCCATTCTGTTTGAATGTGCCCAGGTCAAGTCCTTCTTTTGTCGAATCAGGTCAGTCTTTCACCTCATTAGAGCAGAGTTATTTATGACTGTATTCCTGCTTCCTGATGACTTTTTAATTGCGCTTTATACAGCATTATTACTCATTCTCATCTGAAATGTCTCGTTAATATATGTGAAGACAAGTCTCATTTAGTTATACAGTACAGATTGTTTCAAAGCAGTTTCACTGTAATAAACAAGAAAATAACAGTATTAATGTTAAACAGTTCAGTTATGAAAAGAATACAGTTTCAGCTATAAAGCAGCTCTAAAAGACAATAGTGTCATTATTCAGCTCAATTTAGTTCAGTGTTGATTCAGTTCAGTTCAATAACGGCAGTGCAGTGAAAATTGTAATATTTCTGAATATTAAGTGTCTTTTAATACATGTGTGTGTGTGTGTGTGTGTATGTGTCATCAGAGGAGGGAAAGATAGAGATGGAGAAATGCGTTATTGTCCTTTCCGGATCACTCCGTACCTGCTGAAGGTTCAGGGATTGAGTGGAGAGGAAGAACCGTGCTGCCTGGCGCTCGGAGAACGCATCATCTCAGGATATGAGGGTACGAGCCTGACCTTTCACCTCATCGCATTCTGAAACAGTTGTATACTACTTAGTTGTCAAATGACCTCAATGTGTTGCAGGTTAATTCTGATGTAATAATCATTATCTGGGTTTGTTTGCTTGTTTGTTTGTCTCCAGCTCCTCGCATTCCCATGGACAAGCGCATATTCAGCACGACTCATTCTCCAGGCTGTGTGTTTCTAGAAGTGGATGACCGGTGAGTGATTTGGACCTATCATCAAAATACCAAATTAAATTTTTCTTCGATTTTTCTTTTATGCCAAAAATCATTAGGATATTAAGTAAAGATCATGTTCCATGAAGATATTTTGTAAATTTCCTACCATAAATGTATCAAAAATTTATTTTTGTGAGTGGATATGCATTGCTAAGGACTTCATTTGGGCAACTTTAAAGGCGTTTTTTCTCAATATTTTGATTTTTTTTTTTTTTTTTTTTTTGCACCCTCAGATTCCAGATTTTCAAATAGTTGTATCTTAGCCAAATATTGTCCTATCATAACAAACCATACACCAATGGAAAGCTTATTTATTCAGCTTAATTAATGTATAAATCTCATTATCATTTGTTTTGTGGTCCAGGGTCACATATAATAATAATAATAATAATAATAATAATAATAATAATAATAATACTCTGTGCAACATATTATTTTCTAATAATAATAATAAAAATATTACACAGAATATTATTTTCAAAAAATAATAATTATTATTATTGTTATTATTAGTATTAGTGTTATTGTTTGAAAATAATATGCTGTGTAATATCTTTATTTTTATTATTTGAAAATTATTTGTTGCGCAGAGTAAAGCGGAGCAGATTATTATTATTTGAAAAAATATGTTGCATGGGGTAAAACTGAGCAACTTTTTATTAGTAATAGTCGTAGTGTTTGAAAATCAAATTAATAATAATAATAATAATACTACAGCATATTATTTTCAAATACTACTACTACTAATAAGTTGCTCAGTTTTACCCCACGCAGCATCATTTTTCTAATAATAATAATAATAATTACTCAAATAATAATAAGCTACTTCGCTTTTCTCCACACAGCATATTATCATCAAATAATATTATTAATAATAATAATAGACAGCATATTTTTTGATGATAATATGCTGTGTTTAGAAAAGTGGAGCATATTATTATTATTATTATTATTATTATTATTATTTGAGCAGTTATTATTATGATTTGAACAGAGTAAAGCTGAGCAACATATTAATAATAATAATAATAATGTACACTTATTGCAGCGTTCATCCTGTTGCTAATGTATGGTTTTCTTTGTTGTAATGGACTATTTTTCTTGGCTGAAGCTTTAAGTTATTAATTTAATAATAATAATAATAATAATAATTTAGGCTCTAATCAATATTTCTATCCATGTACTTGTTTATTTGGTAAGTAGTGGTAAGTTTCCAACTTATTATTCGACTGTTTACCAAATAAACTAATAATTTTTAGTCAGCAGCTTCACGTTAGTGTTTATTTTGCAGTGATGAGCAGGTGGTATGTTAGTTATTATATAACAGCACGGCTGTGAAGTAGCTCCAGCTTTGCTGACCTCATTAATTCAGTATCTTGTTACTCTGTGCTGGAATTAAAAGTCTTTTTTGTACAAATAATGAAGGCTTGAACTGTTTTCAAACATTATACTTTAATCGGTTCCTGTGAAAGTAATCCTTGTTCATTAGTTGGTCGTGTGTGTGTCTGCAGTGCGGTGCCTTTGCTCGGCTACCTCCCTCAGGACCTGATCGGTACCTCAGTTCTGACCTGCCTACATCCAGACGATCGCATGCTCATGCTGGCCATGCATCGCAAAAGTACATCCATTATGACTTTTTTACATTTTATAGTCTTCGTCAGTCTTGTATATGGTCTTAATAAAATTTGTCATGATCCCCTCAGTTCTGAAGTACGCAGGCCAGCCTCCGTTCGAACACTCACCCATCCGGTTCCGGTGTCAGAACGGTGACTACGTCACCCTGGACTCCAGCTGGTCCAGCTTCATCAACCCGTGGAGCCGTAAGGTGGCCTTCATCATTGGCAGGCACAAAGTTCGCACGTAAGCGCCGGCTCATGAATGTTCCGGTTGTTTCTGTATCCGAACATTCACATTTGCACATACAGCATCACTTGTTTATGTGTGTCTTCTCTGTAGTGGACCTCTGAATGAGGATGTTTTTGCTGCACGGAGTAACGCTGAGCAGCCAATCATGTGTGAGGACGTTAAAGAGCTGCAAGCCATGATCTACAAGCTCTTCCTGCAGGTGAGAGATCACTAAATCCACAAGAGACACATTCTGCTTCATATGTGGCATGTCTACGGTTGTAAAGCACATTTGAGCTGCTGGTTTGCGTTTTGATCACATCTGTCTTTCTCTCAGCCTGTTCATAATAACGGATCGAGTGGCTATGGCAGTCTGGGTAGTAACGGCTCTCACGAGCACTACATCAGCGTGGCGTCATCTAGCGACAGTAACGGAAACCTCTGGGAGGACTCGCACAGAGAACCAGTATGTCTGAAAGTGCATGAAATATTGACAAATGAATGTTGGTTTCACGGGACCTTACAATGGATCATTTGTCTTGTAGATGACATTGCAGCAGTTTTGTGCTGATGTCAATAAAGTGAAAAACTGGGGCCAGCAGGCGTATCTCGACTCCCGGAGGAAGCTCACACCTTTAGGACCAGCCACTGCAGGTCTGGACACAATATGTCTTTTCTTCAGTCATCTCTGTTTGTTTGAGTATAAATAGAAGCACTTTATGGATGTAAACCAAAATATACCATATGCAGCCACTTGATCAGAAAACATATGGTGAATTAATAAATGTAATTTCATTTTAAGTCTGATTTAGGAGCACAAGATATAAACCCCAAACCCAGACTGGTCAGTCCCGGTGAATTCATCACGGTGTAGTCGTATTTGTACTGTATTTGATTTGTTGAGATGTTCCCAGCAGTGGCGGGCGCAGGCGTTCGTCAGAACTCCAGTCGGGGTTTGGGAATTAGAGATCATCTGAAGCAGTCTCTACAAGAAGCCCGGAAACAATCGCACATTCCATCATATCAGCAGATCAACTGTGTGGACAGCATCATCAGGTGAGGCATTCGGGCGCACATTTTATTTTATTTTATTTATTTATTTATTTATTTTTTATATTTAATTTTATTTTTTTAACAAATAAATATTTGTTTCTGATTTGTTTTAATAATTAATTATTAGATTATATTAGATTAGATTTTATTCAAATCAAATAGATTATAGAAATAGCTATATATTTTATGTAGTAATTTTTTATGGAAATTGTAAACAAAAAATATATCTTTTAAATAAAATGTGTTAATAATATCTATTATTTGATAATCCAAACAATTAAATACTTTTTTCTATGATAATTCTAAAATGTTTCTATAATAATAATTTAATTTAGTAATTAATTTAAATATGCAATCCATGATGTTTGATATATAAATAAAATTCTGAAAGTTTAAATTTCATATATACAGTATATTTAGATATAAACTTTCAGGATTTTATTTATATATATGCGTTTACATTTTAAATAACAGTTTAATGTCTATTATTAGATAATTAAGCAAATTAATTGATTTTTTTTATAGCCTTTTTAAAAAAATATATAAAAGTTATTTTGTATTTTTGGTGTAGCCAATGATCCATTAATGGTGGTTTGTGTTTTTCCTTCTATAGATATCTGGAGAGCTGTGCAACATCTGCTCTGAAACGAAAGAGCGAATCTTTGTCCATAGTTACTTCTTCCTCTTCTTCTATGTCTGAGGAAGATAAACCTGCAACGGCCGCACATGAAGACACTGTGAACACCGATGGTATGAGTCTATTCCAACCCTTTCTGTATCCTCCTAAACCCCTGCACAGTTTCTTACCATCTTTCTCCTGCAGAAGTTGCGCTAGAGGGCGCTGGTGCTCTGGACAGCCAGGTGTCTGCGGGTTCGGTCACGACGGCAGCGGTAGTGGGAGCGCCGCTTACGGACCTCACGATCTCGACAGAAGCCATGAGCGTTGTGTCTGTCACCAGTCAGTGCAGCTACAGCAGCACTATAGTGCATGTGCCGCAGCCCGAGTCGGGTGAGTTTACACTAACACCACAACAGTGACCCAAAAAGTGTTGCATATACAGGCAGATGACAGTCCAGAAGTACTTTAGCAGCACTAGTCAACTCCTGTAAATGCCCCTTCTCTTCTTCCAGAAGTCACTGCCTTAGAAGATGCTCCAATGGGTAGCGAGCCAACAGACTCCGTCCCCACCCCTGCACGCCCCGCTCCCAGCACCTCCCCAGCAGCCGAGGAGGAGTTGCTTGTGCTTGGCCTCACCAAAGAGGTGCTGTCCGCTCACACCCAGAAGGAGGAGCAGCAATTTGTCGACCGTTTCCGACATCGTATCCTGCAGAGTCCCTACAGCTCCTACCTCCAACAGGACAACAGCAGCATGGCCCATTCTCATCACAGAGGTGTGTATGTGTGCTTACGCTTATGGTAGCTCAAAGATTAATGCTGTCAAAGTGGTGTCCAACTGTCCAAGGATGATATTGTATATTCTATTATATTATAAAAATAACTATATATTTTATAATTTTAAAAAAAAAAATTTTTTTAAATTCTGTTTGTGTGCACATGGATGGGTGAAATGCAGAGCACAAATTCGAGTATGGGACACCATACTTGGCTACGTGTTACTTTACTTTCACTATAATATTATGTTGAGGTTCATTAACAGTCACTATCAAATGAAACATCCTTTCCCATCTGCTCTCAGGTGATGTCATACGACCTCCGAACAAACACAAGCGCCCGAAACCAGAGGACTCGTCCGACAGCTACGGCTCCCAGCCGGGCAACTACTGGTCACATCCCAGACCTACAGGAGCACCCCATTCCTCCTGGCCTTCCTCAGAGTCCTCTCAGCCCCTGCCATCCAACATCGGCTTTGTGCCGCCCATGGCAGTGCCCATACAAACGGCCCCTTACTTCACCGTCGGTATGGATCAGCAGCCCATGGTGGTCCAGCCTGACCAAGGTGTCCAGAACCTCCAACCCATGCAGCCCATGATGGTTTTTCTACTTCCTAGCTACCCCATGTACAACAATGGCATGTACCTCCAGGGGATGCCCGTTGAAGTGCCTGGAGTCGTTCCCCAGCCTCCCTTCAATATGGGCGGTTTTGTCCCACCTGGTGCCCACATGCCACATGGGTCTCCGTTGCAGGGACATCCTCCAGGATCCACCGTCTCAGGTGTTGGGATGCCAGCAGGTGCCTCCGTGGAGGTTGACTCAATTCCCACCCCTTGGTTTGGGGAAGACCTTGATGCAGCACAACCCACGGCGCTCTTCTCCAGTTCTCGCTCTAGCTCACCCATCCAGCTGAACTTACTCCAGGAGGAGCTGACCAAACCCACTGAAGCCCAGACCAGCACCGGTCCAGAGAGTCTGCACGAGCACCACGCCAAAGCGGTGAGACCCAGTTGAGATCTAGGTTGAAGTGGATACTTTTTGGAAGCTGAAATATCCTGAGGAGTGACATGGTTTACTCCATCTGAAACTATTTTATAAAGTATGTGGCTAATACCTTTATAATTGTTATGCATGTAGTTTTTATGACCTCGTATTAAGTTATTATATTAATTATTTTTAAAATAATTAAAAAAATTAAAATACTTGTAAAAAGGGCCTCAAGCGTCCAGATTGTTGTTTCATTAATTATTATTAAAATGCTTTACAATATTAAATAAAGTAAATATTAAAATGTATTTAAAATATATATTAAAAAAAAAAAAAAATTTGATGTGAAAAAATAAACCAATTATGTTATATTAATTATTATTAAAATACTTAAGATATTTTAGAAAATATTAAAATGTATTTAAAATATTAAAAGTGAAAGGTATTTTAATGTAAAAATATTCTAAAAGGTAATGTGAAAGGTAATATTTTAATGTAAAATGTGACAAAAAATTAAATGTATATTTTAAATATTAATATACTTGTAAAAATGTATGTTAAAGTGCCATAAGAGAAATAACATAAATTGTTATTTTATTAATTATTATTAAAATATCTGAAATATTTAAGTGAAAAATAATTTAAAAAATATATTTAAAATATTAACAGTAAAAAGTAATATTTTAGGTAAAATATTAAAATATATTTAAAATATATAATGGAAAATGTGAAAAAAATTAAATGTATATTTTAAATATTAATATACTTGTAAAAATGTATGTTAAAGTGCCATAAGAGAAATAACATAAAGTGTTATTTTATTAATTATTAATTAAATATCAGAAATATTCAAGTGAAAAATAATTTAAAAATATATTTAAAATATTAACTGTGAAAGGTAATATTTTAGGTAAGATATCAAAATATATTTAAAATATATAATGAAAAATGTGAAAAAAAATTAAATGTATATTTAAAAATGAATAGATTTGTAAAACGTCATGTTAAAGTGCCATAAGAGAAATAACATCAATTGTTATTTTATTAATTATTATTAAAATATCTGAAATATTTAAGTGAAAAATAATTAAAATATTACCCATGAAGGTAATATTTTAGGTAAAATATTAAAATATATTTGAAATATTAATATTTGTAAATATTAATGTGAAAGGGCCTTAAGAGATTTTATTAATTATTCAAATACTTAAATAAAATATTAAATATATTTTTAAAATATTTAAATACTTGTAAAAAAAATCATATTTTTTTATTAGTTATTATTAGAATGCATTAAATATTTAAGTAGAATACATTTAAAATATATATTACATAAATAAATATGAAATACTTGTAAAAAGGCCTTAGACCAATTATCCATGATTATTGTTTTTTTTGCTAAGAAGTTTTGTGTAAGAAGCTGAAGTGGGAATGAAGTTTAATCGCTTGACTCCAGCTGTCTGTTCATCTGCTCACAGGAAGATGCTCCTAGCGAGTCGGGTATTCAGGACACCCATTCTACCTCCAGCGAAATGCTTGACCAATTGCTACAGGAGGATGCCCGCTCAGGAACCGGCTCCAACGCCTCGGGCAGTGGCTCCGGAGAGTCAGGAGGCTCACTGGGTTCCGGATCCGGACTGGGTTCTAACGGAACGTCCACCAGCCATACCGGTGCTGTTCAAAATCACTCGTCCATGACACTTAATGTTGTGTGGAGAGAATTACGCACTTCCACCACAAAATAGCATCTTTCTGTAGATGGTGTTAAAGGGTTAGTTCACCCAAAAAATGAAAATTATCCCATAATTTACTCACCCTCAAGCCAACCTAGGTGTATATTACTATCTTCTTTCAGATGAACACAGTCGGAGATATATTTAAAAATATCCTGGCTCTTCCAAGCTTTATAATGGTAGTGAATGGGGGGATGAGATTTTGAAGGCAAGAAAATAATCCATAAGGCTCCAGGGGGTTAATAAAGGCCTTCTGAAGCGAAGCGATGGGTTTTTGTAAGAAAAATACCCATATTTAAAACTTTACAATCTAAAATAACTAGCTTTGACATCCCTTTTTATGTGAAACACAAAATTTGATTAAACTGACCCCTGATGTTTCACGTTCACAGGCAGCAGCAACAGCAGCAAGTACTTTGCAAGCAACGATTCCTCGGACACGTCCCGAAAGGCGCGCAAGTCCGCTGAGGCCCAGGAGAGGGAGCGTACGGCCTTCAAGAAGCACGTGGACAACCCGCTGTGGAGCATGATCAAGCAGACGCCAGAACCCGTCATGATGACCTATCAGATCAGCCCCAGGTAAAGGACCCAGAGGAACTTCTTCTCCCTCTCTCTTTCTCTCCCTCCCGGGTTCCCGCTCATTCCCCTGAGAAACCTGTGGGAAACGTGACATTCTGAGCATCTCTTTCCACAGGAGAAAGAGATAGCGCTGCCAGGCTCTCTCGCTGAGGTAGTTCTGATCAGGCTAAATGTCTCATTGCGCCGTCAGCCCTGAGGTAGGTGACTCCAGGTGACGGTACACAATGAGACCCGTGTTAAGCAGCTTGACGAGGTGGCTCGTTTTAAAAAGCACCTGATTATGGACGGAGGAGAGGGCGAATATGCCAGTTCAAGATGTTTTAACAGTATTTAGATGAGTGTGCTGTTGAGTGTCATCTATCAGCATGCTAAGGCAGCGTGAGTGAGTTTTATTTTGTTTGTGTGGATGTCCACGCAGGGATCAGGCCCAGGTTCTGCAAGAAGACAGAGAGAAGCTGGTTCTGATGCAGCCCATGCAGCCCTGGTTCACCCAGGATCAGAAGAAGGAGCTCGCGGAGGTTCATCCCTGGATCCATCAGCACACAGTCCCTCAGGAGATCGACACACAGGTCGAGAACTTCTTATTTACGTCAGAATCAAACAGATCTATATATTGGACATATTCATCATTTGAGATGGTCCACATCTACCGATAACTGGCTGCTTTAACAGAAGAGGGAGTTTCTCCATGTGTCAGCTCTAAAATGTACTCTCAGATGTTTTCTGTTTAATTTTTTGTTAATTTTTATTATTATATAGCACTTTCCGAGAATAAAATATTAAATATTAAAGTGAAATAGTAAAATATAATTAAAATATATATTACATTTTTACAAGAATTTTAAAATTGTATGTGAAAGGTAATATTTTAATGTAAAATATTAAAATTGCTATAAAATATACATTTAGAATATTAAAATTCTTGTAAAAATGTATGTGAAAGGTAATATTTTAATGTAAAATATTAAAAAAGGTCATATGAAAGGTAATATTTGGATATAAAATATTAAAATTGATATAAAATCTATATTTTAAATGTTAAAAGTCTTGTAAAAAAATGTATGTGAAAGGTAATATTTTAATGTAAAATATTAAAAAAGGTAATATGAAAGGTAATATTTGGATGTAAATTATTAAAATTGATATAATATATATATATATATAATATATATATATATATATATATATAATATTAATATACTTGTAATTGAGACCAATTATTTTACTATATTAATTATTTTAAAATATGTATTTAAAATATTAATATATTTGTACAACTTAATTTGAATAGGCCTTTACCAATTTGTTGTTTTATTAATTATTCAATTACTTAAAATATTTAAGTAAAATAAATTTTGAAAATATATTTTTTAAATATTTAAATACTTATCACATGAAATTGCCTCAAGAGACCAATTGTTAAAATTTTATTTTATTGTTATTTTTTCTGTATGTAACACTTTCCGAGAAAATTTTAGAAAATAATACTTGAATCTGAATTTTATTTAAAAAAAAAATTTTCTCTCTACAAAGAGTCAGTGAGATGCTTTATGATCAAAAAAAAAAAAAAAAAATTGATGATTAAATGAGATGTTTTATTTTACATTTATTTAAATGTGGTTCACAACCCTGTTACCAAAATGTAAAAACAATGTTCAAATACAGGTTAAATGAACAAATGTAAATGTGTTGCAAAATATTTAAATATATATACAAAGAAATTAATAATTACAAGTATTTTTACTATAATTAATTAAATATAAGTTCATTAAAATATCAAAGGAGTTAGTACCAGTTGTTGGGTCCACTGAGCATCTGCTTTTACATAAAAAAATGTAAACAATTTAAAATAACATGTAAATGTAATTTATTCCTGTGATCAAAGCTGAATTTTCAGTATCATTACTCCAGTCTTCAGTGTTACATGATCCTTCAGAAATCATTCTAATATGCTGATTTGCTGCTAAATAAATATTTCTTATTATTATTCTTTCTTATTAAAAACAGTTTTAAATCAATTTAATGCTTCCTAGCTGAATAGGGATGTTTGCTTGTTTCCATTATTTAATTGTATTACACATCAATATTAATTCAACCATCAGCATCAGCCCAAGTCATGGTTTTTATCTAGTGCTGAAACATATGTTTATTGTGCTTCATCAAGATCTCATAGATTTATTTTTCTTTCTTTTTAGGGCTGTGTGAGTTGTAACACCATGGAATCAGGTGAGGAACTGAATCTTCAGGCTGGCTCTCTAAACCCTACGACTCCTGACAGCTCCTGTCCGCAAGACTGTCCGTCACAGGACGCCAGACCCAACACAGACACCTGACAGCTCTCCGCAGCATGGACAATCAGTGCAACCACAGGCCCTGCAGGACCTCCGGCTTTCTGGGACTCAAGGATTCCTCTGTTTTCGGCTGGGAATCCTAGGAAGGGAGAGACGTCCACAGCCGTGTGCCACTCTCTCATAATCCTGCCTGAAGGCACGGAACGAGGCGAGACCTCTGCACTCAAAGGAACCACGTCAGAGTGAGTTTGTGCACTCACAGGAGATGTACACTTCCACATGTGAACGGCGGTCATCACATGACCATGCTGTTTTCCATTACAGTCCATGGACCCAAACAACTGTGAATATTGGACTATAGTTTGGCAGTGATGTCGCATTCACCGGTGTAGTTTGTGTTCAGGCTGTTGCCCGAATAATTTTTTTCTAAATTGTTAATTAATGATGTGTCCTCTACTGAATCTTGCAGGCTCAGGAGGGTTTATGATCTCCTAGAAGTACCTGTAATGAGTTTATGATTAAATATCACACAATGTCGCAGCATCCTATTCAGTTGCTGAAGAACATTAGCACTCAAGGCCAAAATCTAAAAGCGTCTAATGGAAACGAATGGTATTTGGACCTGGTTCAACTGTCCATAGCTTTACTTTACTGCTACTTATTTTGACCGCTTCATCTCAAACTAGTCTTTTGTTTAGTTCATCCAAATCGAGCTGTATCACCCCAATTAAGCAAACCAGTAATAAGAGGGATGATATTCTGTTCTTATTAAGTTCATCCAATCCAAACGGATAATTTGAATGAGGCCTTAAATTAGTTTCTCTTTCAGTGTTGTTACACCCCGTTACAACACAGTATGTTTATTCATTGTCTCTGTTCTCAATTTCAAATATTTTTTCTACCAAACGATGTCAAGCAATGTCTTTATTATGGTATAAAATTCTAAGTTATGGTGTAATGACTGTAATCTGAAGATACAGACATTTTTCTCTCGTGTCTGTTGGGTTGATGGTTAAACGTGTATATCGGTGTCAAAAACATAACTGGGTCACATTTCTCCCCAAAATAAAAAAAAAATGCAAATAAATTAAGTAAAATTAATATAAAAAAAAATCATATTTTTTATTATTAATTTTACTTTATTTTACTTACTAATTTGACATATATATATATATATATATATATATATATACAATTTATATGATTTGTTTATTATTTTTTATTATAAAAATTTTTCTTCGAAACAGACATCATGAAAATAAATGTCACAATGCCAATAATCATAATGGTCCTAGAATGGTCATTTTTGTAAAAAAAAAAAAAAAAAAAAAAATTATATATATGATTTTTTATTATTAATTTTACTTTATTTTACTTACTAATTTGACACACACATATGTATATATATATTTATATATATATATATATATATATATATATATATATATATATATATATATACAATTTATATGATTTGTTTATTTTTTATTATAAAAATATATATTATAAAATATATATATACATATGTGTGTGTCAAATTAGTAAGTAAAATAAAGTAAAATTAATAATAAAAAATCATATATATAATATTATTTTTATTTTTTTTTTTTTACAAAAATGACCATTCTAGGACCATTATGATTATTGGCATTGTGACATTTATTTTCATGATGTCTGTTTCGGAGAAAAATCTGCTTACTGGTTATAATGCACAAATAGCAATCTGTAATCTTAATGGTTCTAAAAATTGTCTTTATTATTTGTCTTTATATAGAATAAAAAAATTCTTATGATATTTCTGGTACATATAAAATGTATCAAATCTATTATAAATCATCCAGAAAGACCAACTCATTGCAGCGTACTGTACCATTTTCACCAAACCTCATTTTTGTCATCTTGTCTTTTTTTAATTTATTGATCTGTTGTATCTATGTCAGAGCTGACGTGTGTCATTGTGAGCGTGTTTCCTGTGCTGTTCCTGATGTCACATTAGACGTAGTTCCTTTATGATTTTTATGTTGTTGCAGTAACAGAGAGTTGCCAGAGGCCCGATTGTTAACCCGTCAGTCCGTACCCAACAGCAAACTTCTGATTTGTACAGTTTTGTGATCAAAGATAAATTTTGTACAGTTTTTAGAAAGAAAACAAATGTAAATATCAGTAAAATGTATTTTACAAAAGAAAGGTGCAAAATACAAATGAACTGTATGAAAAAAGCCATTTTGTCTCAAATTCAGGGAAATATTTTGACCACATAACTATGAATAAAAAATAAAAAAAAAACTCAATGACTTCGATATGAAGTATGACCTCATATTTCTCAGTATTCATCTACTTTTGTATTTTGTTGTATTTCATGTGTACACGACAATATCCAAACCCTGTTTTCTCAAACATATTTACTTTATTTACATCAAAGCTAAACAGCAGGTATGTACAAATAAATTATCAGCTATTATTCCTACAAACATAAATATATTTTTTTGCAAATTTAGTGCATCAGGGCCACAAAGTTTGTGCACGAGTGTTGAAAATTACACGTAAAGCGCATGAGAACACTCAGCTATGCAGGAGCATGTAAGTGTTTATTTAGACACAGTATTTCCAAAAGCACTCTGTGTTGCTGCCTCGCTTGCGGTACTGCTTCCTGCCGCCCAGGAAACGACTCAACAGCGGCTTTTCCAGCAAGACCTGAATGACAAAAATAAGTAAACATATTTAAATAAAACTTCATCACTGTCTCTTTTGACATGATGTTGAATAATGTCATGGGTTTCAATCAATCACTCACTTCTTTTACAGCTTGACTCGGGACAAATCCAGCTGTTCTGAGGCCTGTGAGGAAGAAGAATAAAGCCAGAAGAGTGAGTTACAGTCTCATCTGTGTTTTTTAAGTTACTATAATTGCTGGATCAATGTACAAAAAAGCTTTTTAATAAACACACCTTTAATAGATTAACTGTTTAATAAGGTCTCATTTGTTAACATTAGTTAGTTAATGCATGAAACAAGGTTTCTGTGCGTCTTAAAAAGGTCTTTAAAAGTCTTAAGTCAATGTTAAACAAATAAAGAGGTCTTAAATCAGAGCAGAAAGTCTTAAATTCAGAAATTCATGTCATTAAATTTTGCATGCATTGCAAAAAACAAAACAAAAAATACTGTTCTTCCTCAATATTTTTGTTCTGTTTTCCGATACAAATATCTAAACATATTTAAATCAAGATGAATTTACTTGAGATGCAAATGGAGTCAAACATGTGTCAACAAATAGAGAACAAATATGTGTCAATGAGTTTCCCTTTGAATTAAGATGATTTTCTGAGCTTTGTTGGCAGATATTTTTTAATCATAAACTCACTTCATTTTAATCAAGACTTCATATTTTATGTCATTTTGTATCTTGGTTTTAGGATCATTTGCAAAACTACTGAGGAAGAAACCTTGCAGTAAACTAACAATGCGCAATATATTTTAGTATTTACTAACCTGTTAATGTTACTTAATAAAAATGTTCATGTTAGTTCACAGTGCATTAACTAATGTTAACAGATGTGATCTTAAGAATATATTAGTGAATGTTGAGATTAACATTAGCTGTAGAAGTGTTGTTCATTGTTAGTTCATTAACTAATGTATTTTCTATTTATGTTCTGATTGGTTTGTTCCCAGCCAATTAATTTCATGTATCCATTTTCATTTTCCTTTATAACCATGACTCATCCAAATGAACGCACTATGCAAATTCTTATTCTCGCCCTCCTCCTCCCCAGCACCACCTGCCTAGATCTTAGTCTGCCAAGACTAAACCTACGTACATTCTATTTACATTAATAAAATGTTTTACAAACTATCCTGAGATTTGTCATGGCTGAACGTGAAATTGTAAAGTGTTTCTAATGTCTTCATTGTTTCTTCTACACAGCAATAAATGAATTTCTCAGATGCTTCTCCTGATGAAAAAATACCCCAGTGGAGTTTCTGATGTCTCAAATTGCGTTACGATTTGCCAAGATACTGATTTCAATATGAACTCAAACATTTCTCATCAAATTCTCCTGAAATCAAATGATCTGCCAGCTAGCTCTCCTCAGGAGAAGCATCTATGAAAAAGTAAGATCTAAGCAATGAAATTTTTAACAAAGAGCATATTTAAACCAGCTGCTCACCATCACTGCTGATGTCTCCAGTGATGAGGGACGGGTAACCGAATCCTGCGGCACTCTGGGACAGATACGCTTGTTCCGAGTAACTCAGGTCTTCTGGATTGACCGCCTGCTCCTCTTCTATAAGCACTACAGATGAACATGACAGAGAACACAACTCAGGCTTGTACCTAATCTGATCCTTAAGATTTATTTTATTGGTGTATTTTAGATTCAGTCTTATGTATTTAATCTATTCAAAGTATTTTTTTGTTTATTTCTAGGTTTAAATAAAAGAAATCTTAGATTTTCAAATGTTTGCATATATTATATTATATTATATTATATTATATTATCCAAAAGTTGGGGGTTGATAAAATTTATATTTTTGAAAGAAGCCTTTTGTGCTCACCAAGGCTGCATTTATTTGATCAAAAATGCAGTAAAAATGGTAATATTGTGAAATATTTTTACAATTTTACAAGCTGTTTTTTATTTGAATATATTTTTAAAAAATTAATTTATTCCTGTGATGCAAAGCTGAATTTTCAGCATCATTACTCCAGTCTTCAGTGTCACATGATCCTTCAGAAATCATTCTAATATGCTGATTTGCTGCTCAGAAACATTTCTGATTATTATCAATGTTGAAAACAGTTGTATTGCTTCATATTTTTGTGAAAACCATTCATTATTTTTCAGGATTATTTCATAAAATAAATTTTTTTGTATCAATATAAATGTTTTACTGATACTTTAGAACAATTTAATGCATCTTTTCTGAATAAAAGTATTCATTTATTTTGAAAAGATAAAATCTGACCTGCATTATATATTATATTAAATACTCTTATTTTATATTTTAGCACATGAAATCTTTTTTCCCCATAAATAATGGATTTTTACAGTCTTAACATTTAACAGATGCTTTTATCCCAAGTGAGTTACAGGAGGCACAATTTCCTGGAGAAACCTGAGATTTGAGCCTAAAAATCTTTCAGGTTGAATCAGTCTGTGAAGGAGAGCAGATGAGAGCACTCACCAGGCCTGGCGTAGGTCATCTCTGCCGGATGGACACCCGGATGCCCCAGCAGAGGTTCAAGGATGATAAGAAGCAGAGCAAAAAACAGAAACAGTTTACACATCATGATGACACGTAAAAAAACTCTTTCTTGTGCGACTTCAGCCAGGAGATCTCGTCTCAACGTGTCCGTTCTGTTTCTGTCCTGGACTTATATACCCTCCATCACTGGCCATGTCATCTCTTCCATCTCCATCACTGACCTCCTCTCCACCTTTTGCATATTCTGTGCTTGTAAATTCACAGAGGATAAATTAATGGATCAATAAAACTGAAAGACAGACGCGGGTCTGTGCGTCAGGGATGGGCCGCACTATTTTAGCAGCGCGGGATGTAATCCAGACGAGTTCATAAATCCCACCCGAACGCAGGTGGGAAAACGGTACTTTGTGTTAGAGCTTGCAGGATGGAGTCGGCCAGGCAAATTGCCCGCTTAATTCATTTATTTAAGAGGCTGCTAAGATTTATTTACCATGATGCCCACTGCGGTTACTCAAGTGTATCATCCTTACAACCCCTGCGGCTTCTATTTTAAGAGACTCAGAAATGGGACAGATTGGAAATGGCAGACAGAAAGAGTGACCAATATTCTTAATGGTGTAAATAAAAAAAGGTGAGAGTTATTCTGGCCTCAGAGCTGCGTGTCAATATAATTTATTAGACTGAGTGATGGACATACTGCTGACTCTGCAACCGGAACATTCTCTTTCTCTCTCCCATCCATCCATCCATTTGTCTGTCTGTCTGTGTATCTTTATATCTATCTTTATATCTATCTGTCTGTCTGTCTATCTGTCTGTCTGTCCATCGATCTATCCATCTGTCTGTCTGTCTGTCTATCTGTCTGTCGTCTGTCTGTCTATTGATCTGTCAATCCGTCTATCCGTCCGTTTGTCTATCGTCTATCTATCTGTTTGTCTGTCTATCTATCCGTCTCTCTGTCTATCGTTCTGTCAGTCTGTCTATCCATCTGTTTGTCTGTCTGTCCATCTGTCTGTCTGTCTGTCAATCTATCTCTATCTGTCTGTCTGTCAATCTATCTCTATCTGTCTGTCTGTCTGTCTATCCATCTATCTGTCTATCCATTTGTCTGTCTGTCTATCTATCATCCGTCTGTCTGTCTGTCTGTCTGTCTATCTATCTATCCTTCTGTCTGTCTCTGTCTGTCGTCTCTGTCTATCGATCCGTCTATCCGTCCGTCTGTCTGTCTATCGTCTGTCTATCTATCTGTTTGTCTGTCTGTCTATCTATCCGTCTCTCTGTCTATCGATCTGTCAGTCTGTCTGTCTGTCTATCCATCTGTCTGTCTGTCTGTCCATCTGTCTGTTTGTCTGTCTGCCTGTCTGTCTGTCTATCCATCTATTTCTATCCATCTGTCTGTCTGTCTATACATCTATCTGTCTATCCATTTGTCTGTCTGTCTGTCTGTCTATCCATCTATCTGTCTATCCATTTGTCTGTCTGTCTATCCTTCTATCTGTCTGTCTATCCGTCTATCTGTCTGTCTATCCATCCGTCTGTCTATCTATCTATCTATCTTATTTTTTTATCATCATATCATATGTCTATCATTCTATCATTCTTTCTCTCAATCCGTCGTTCTATCTATCTTTCTATCGTTCTTTCTCTCTATCTATCTGTCTGTCTGGATGATCAGTTCTATCCATTCTTTCTTTTGTTCTTTCTTTACCTAACAAACCTAACAAACTTCCTTCAGTAAAAGTGTTGGGTTGAATAGTTTACTTGCACTATCTTATCTGAAATAAATGCCTTGCTTTAATGTACAAAACATGGCATAAAATATCCATTCACCAGTTACTGTGAAGCCTTACGACTATCTTCTAATCCCTTCGTGAATTTGCTGAATAAAATAACATTTTAATGAATGTTCTTAATATTTTATTATAACTACTTTAAAAACAGTGCTGCTTCATATTTTTGTGAAATTAGGATTGTTTAATGATTATATAGTTCAGAACAGCAGCATTTATTTGAAATAGATTTTTTTGTGTACAATATATTTTTATTTTTAGTTTAGTTTTAGTCTTGTAACAATGCAAAAGCCATTACTTTCAATTTTGATCAATTTAATGCATCCTTTCTGAATAAAAGTGTTAATGTCCTTAAAAAGAAATCTTAGTGGCCTGAAGCTTTCATAGCTACTCAATGCAGAGCCATAACCTCCAGCTCCCCCTCTCTAGACCTACTGTGGGCATGATGGGTGGAGCTGCATTCCCCAACCACACCTTAACCCTACCCATAACTCTCTCCACCCATTAAACATGTTAAGCTCCACCCTTGAGCTCCAGAGAGGTGGAGCTGGAGGTCATTTGGCTCTGCAGCTCGCACCACTTGCAAAATATTGAAACAGGGTTACATGTTTGTAGACCAAAGTGAAACAATTCCTCAAAATGACCAGCAGGCGGCGCGAAAGGCTCGTGTGAAACACCACATGTTTCTCTTTGTTTTGACTGAGAACAAAAGTTGCAGCCGAACTCAAACTGTCATTGTGTGTAAGGAAAACAGCCTAAACATGAAGAATAGACGACACAGGGCTCATTCAGGAGAGAAGGTGCTCCAGTGATAGACTACAGTCATACGACACACGAATGTTTGTGTAATATTGTGTGTCACGTCTGATTCAAGCGTGTGTGTGGATGAGACGAGACTTTCACGGAGCTGCTGCGCGTGTCTGGAGTGACAGAAGAGGGTAAGTTTGTTTTTTAATCATGTTTTCTGGAGCACATTTATATTACAGTGTTTATGTTGTTCACAGTGCATGTATTAAGTCTATTTAAGTGCAACTCAACAAAATAACAAAAGAAATTTAACATGTAATTATTGTTTATATATTAAGTTGACTGTATGTGGTTCATTAATCTTAGTGAATGTAGAAACAGCAACACTAACACTGAAAGTTTGACCTAGTTTTCCATGTGAGAATACTGTAGTAGGACATTATTAAACTGGGACCAATAAATGTTCAAATCATTTTGTTTTGAGATGTAAAACCTACTTATAAATGTGTTTGGATAAAATATAGAAATCAGCTTCCCTGAATTCATGCACTTTAAGATTTCTCTGATATTACTGTACTACTGTAATGTCTTTCACAATGTATAAGACATTACAGTAGTATTGCATGTTGCTGTTATATTGTATTGCATTAATTTAAGAAGTTTGCACATTCCTTACAAGGTCATTCTAACCTGACTACTAAACCTAAATGTATTTCAACATTATATTTGATGATAATTCTGGTGAGTTGAATGGATTAGCTATATTTGTGATTTCTTGTTATTGATACACAAACATAATTTCCTAAGCTTATCAAAGTAAGATTAATGGCTCACAAACAGGAAACAAACAGGAAATAAGAACTTTGCCAACGTATTTATCCTTGACACAATATGTGCTATTGTTCCAGGATTTATGGAGATTAGATTACGGCTACTGGCATGTTATAGAAGTCGTACTGATCGCTTCCAGTGTTTTACAGTGATAAGAAATTGTAGTAGTGATACTAGCAACCTGTAAAACTATGAATGTCAGTTATGTTTGTTTGATGCCACAGGTTTCTTCAGAACATCATGAGACTGTGAGCTCAGTGTGGAATCAGTTATGGCGGAAATCGACATCGACAAATCTCACCTGCCCGGTGTTTATGACGGTATGGGTTTTTCTGTTTTGCATCTTTAATTCTTTTGCTCTCTCCTCAGGTATGCACGTTAAAAGTGTAATTTTATTTGAACAGAGAACTATAAAAAAGTGTTTTAAAATATGTTCCATGTTGCAATGTTGTTGTTAACTCTTTCACCGCCATTGACGGAATTTTCTGGTGTTGTGCTGAATTTCGACCCCCTGCCAGTAGAAGGTGTGGGGTTAGGAGTAGGGGTGGGGTTAAGAATAGGCAATCAAATGGTGACTTCAACGAGGGGGGGGAATAATTTTGCAGTGTGTCGAAATTCGGCAAACAACACTGGCAATCCATGTTTTCACTAGGGGGCGCCATTACGCATCTTCTGAAAGAGTACAGAGTCTCCGGATCCAAAAACAATCTAAAAAGAAGCAGAAGCAAGCAATAGAAGCATTTTACTAATGTGACCATCAAACATTGAACAGCAGCATATAAATCAAAACTGCCTAACGCTACCGAATTAAATGTCGACCCAGGAATCAGACTATGCAAGTTTTGGGGGTGTTGAAGGACTCAATCTACTATGTTTTAATCATCATACTGAATCTGATCCGGACAAAGTCTTTGAGAAAAACACGATTTTCTAAGCTTTCTGTTCAAAATGTTGCTTTTTTATTAAATTTGCCCCGCATTCAAGTGTTAAAAAAAGAAGAATGCATGAAGCTAGAATCTCTGTATATAGTTCAGATATTCAAACAACAAAATATTCCATGGCCCATGAAAGTTTTGTGAAAATGATCAAAAATGTTGTCAAAACAATCCCCGTTCACAAGGATCCGCGAAAATGATTAAAAACGAAATGCTGTATTCTGCTGCCAGGCCAGTAGATGGCGATGTCACTTTTAGACTGAACATGTAACACGCATGACGTCACCATTTTAAGAAATTCGTGTTTCTGTTGTTTACATTGGTACGTTTTCAAAAACTTGCACTTTAAAACGTTTTCAAGCCCCCAAAACGCCGTTATCGTGTAAATGAATGGACAAAACGTACAAAAAGTTTTCAGTTTTTAGTTGAAAACGGTGTTGAAAACAGACCCTAAAATGATTAAAAATCATTATTGTTAATTGAAATAAAGCCTACATAAATATTAGATGAAAAACTTATGAAAAAACTTGACCATGGCAACTAACTGAAATGCAAAAGTTTAGGTTGAAGTACTAAAATTACTAACAAAAAATTGTAAAAAAAAAAAAAATAATAATAATAATTAAGCTTAATAGAAATATTTTAAAAACTAATAAGAATGACAAAAGTACATAAAAATACTAAAATTAAAAAAAGCAAATAAAAAATGATAAATACTATAATAGTATATAAATAATTTAAAATAACAATCAATCTATGTAAATGCATCATGTAAATCTAAAATGATTAATCCGCTAACTGTTCTTCATCTCAGCTACTGCATGCAGGAAGAAAATGCTCTTGCAAAAGCTTTTTATTCACAGCAAACTTACATGTAATTATCCATAATCTTTCAGTTTAGTAAAATAAAAAGTATTCAAAGAAGAAAATTAAGGTAAAAACTTTTGAATGCTTAATCAGCAGCTGGTTAATATTCCTGTGCAGGTTTGCTGTTGTCTCAGATGTGGTTTGGCAGAGCTGCTGTTGTGTGTTGTAGGAGATGAGATCAGCATTCAGGAATGTGATGTGAGACCGGGACAGATCGAGTGAGCCAGAGTTGTGTGGTGCTGATAAGAGCTGGAGAGCGTCTGCACACTCATGCTCTTTATCTGCCCTGGATGAGCTCAAGAGCTTCCCAGCGTTCCTGTTTCTTAAACAGGATTTAGGTTGAGATTCCAATCTTCTCCCGTTTTGGCCTAAAGCTGGAGGCAGGAAAGAGGTGTGAAGAGTTCAAGTGCAGGAGAATTTAGATCAGTTTACATCAAAAATCTATAAACAAGAAGAAGGCAGAAGAAACAGGGAAGTGCTCTTTGGTTGTTCATATAAACTTATGCACGGCCTAGAAAGCAGACAGACTGTCTGTGCATGAAACGGGACGCTATATAAACACCTACCCAGTGAGATGCCTACCCATAATGCATTTTAAGGCCTTATATTCGCTCCTGAAACTCACTGGGTTTTAAAGCAGAGCTTCTGACCTGTTTCTCTGAGTTCATGTGTGAACCTCCCTTAACTTCGCTGTCGGATATTTATAGCTTCTGCTTCTGCTTCGGCTCCTCGAGCCAAATATAGACAAAGAACTGCAGGAGAAAGTGAGTTATTGGGAGAGGAGAGCAACATACAGGAAAAGACGAGCGATAAACGCTTGATAGTTTCATGCAGGGGTCCCGATTACTGTCTTTTCTCTCTTTTCTTTGTTTCTGTGGACTCTGAATAGCACCATCTGTTTGTCCCCGGGGGCCTCCGCTCAGCTGAGGGGGTCAAACAAATGGGACAGACCATTGTCTTATCCCAACAAATGCACCCTTAAAGGATTAGTTCACTGCAGAATTAAAATTTCCTGATAATTTACTCACCCCCATGTCATCCAAGATGTTTCTTCAGTCAAAAAAAATTAAAGTTTTTGAGAAAAACATTCCAGGATTTTTCTCCATATAGTGGACTTCAACAGGGACCAACGGGTTGAAGATCCAAATTGCAGTTTCAGTGCAGCTTCAAAGGGCTCTACACAATCCCAGATGAGGAATAAGGGTCTTATCTAGTGAAATGATTGGTCATTTTCTAGAAAATATATACTTTTTAACCACAAATGCTCGTCTTGCACTGCGATGCGATGAGCCACGCATTATGTAATCACGTTTGAAAGGTCACGCGTCATGTAGGCAAGTACCGATCCAGTGTTTACAAAGCAAATGTGCAAAGACTAAGTCAAACGCCCTTTACAAAAAAGGTAAAACACAACGTTGGATGGAGTTTTTTGCCCTACCGCGGTACTTGCACCTACATCATGACCTTTCCAATGTGATTACGTAATGCGTGACGCATCGCAGAGCAGTGCAAGACAAGTATTTGTGGTTAAAAAGTATATAATATTTATTTTTTTAGAAAATGACCGATTGTTTCACTGGATAAGACCCTTATTCCTTGTCTGGGATCATGTAGAGCTCTTTGAAGCTGCACTGAAACTGCAATTTGGACCTTCAAGCTGTTGAAGTCCACTATATGAAGAAAAATCCTGGAATGTTTTCCGCAAAAACCTTAATTTCTTTTTGACTGAAGAAAGAAAGACATGAACATCTTGGATGACATGGGGGTGAGTAAATTATCAGGAAATTTGAATTCTGAAATGAACTAATCCTTTAACCACCCTTCATTGTCTTCTGTCTCTTTTAAAGGGCTGACATTATTTATTCTTACACCTCATGAACATCTATTCTAACAAAATTAGAATTTTTCACTCTATGTGGCGCCAATTTCTTTGGCTGTCAGAAATATTTGATTTTAAAGCAAAAATATAATGCAGCATCCGAAATCGAATATTTCCCTACTATATAGTATGCGAAAAACAGTATGCCAAAAGAGTAGCATTGTCCGAATACTTTGAAGGCAGAGTAGATGACCAACTACTCTGAAGTGTGCATTCAACGGACACTTTACTATCCCATGAGGCCATGGGAGAGGATTTATGAATGGCAGTGAAGAGACCCAACTGATGGTGGTAGGTCACGTGACAGTAACAACATGGTGGATGTACATCCGATTTTCATTCATTCTACCCATATTCATAATAAATACTAATACTTTAATTCAAGAAGGATCATTAAATTGATCAAAAGTGACAGTAAAGACACTTTTGAACTTTCTATTCATCAAAGAATCTTAAAAAAATATATCACGCTTCCCACAAAAATATTAAACAGCACAACTCTTTTTTAACATTGATAATAATCATAAATGTTTCTTGAGCAGCAAATAATCATATTAGAATGATTTCTGAAGGATCATGTGACTCTAAAGACTGGAGTAATGATGCTGAAAATTCAGCTTTGCATCACAGGAATAAATTACATTTTAAAATATATTCACATAAAAAACAGTTCATTAAAATTGTAATAATATTTCACAATATTACTGTTTTACAATATTTTTTATAAAATAAATGCAGCCTTAGCGAGCATAAAAAACATTACGGACCACAAACTTTTTAACATTAAGTGTTTGACCACTTTAATGACTCTTTAACATGTTTGGAAAAACATCCTTGCAGCTTTTTTAGGATTCAGGTCAAAGTCATTGAATTTTATTTCCATAACTATTGTTACTTTTTTCCTCATCCTCACAGCTGTGATAAAATCTAACATGGTACCAATCAGTGACAGTGTTTGAATCAATCATCCATGTTCATGTCTGCATTCAAAGGCATCAAAGCTGTTTCCATTTCTTTCAGGAATTGCACGTCACTATTTCTGGTTTAAAACCGGTTCTAATTTTAACTTGCACAACATTGACTCTTGTTATGCACAAAAACCCTTTTCATGGCATTTAGTTTAACTATGAGTATGCCAACCTTTATGAAACAAGCTTCTGTCCTGAGAGTGCCCATGTCAGCTTTTCCATTCCGGATCAGGGTGGAGGTGCTGCAGAACCAACAGGGGTTTTTCCTAACTTTTTTTTTTTTTTTTTTTAAATCCATCTGTTCTGGTTGAGCACCAGTGCTGTTTACTAACAGAAAAGCATGACGGACTGATCTTCACCACACATAGAATGAGCTCACACGCGTGTGTGTATGTGCTTCATGGCAGTAGACAGAGTTTGACAAACGGACGCAGACGCATCTTTAAAAACGGTAAATCCAATGCAGAATAACACAACTTGAGACTAGGACTTTAAGGATAGCTGAGTTGTTTATAGAATCTTGCATGTGTCTGATTGTTAGTTGCAATGCATAGCTGTGTTATGTTGTCATATGCTTTAATATGTCTTTAAAAGTGCTACAGCTCCGACAGATCTGTAATTAGACGGACTGTCTTTAATAATGGAGTGTCAGATTTTATGACTCTGATGTTTAACATGCTTGTGCGATAGTTCATGAGCTTTTATTAGCTCACTGATTTTTCCACACGAGATAGAGAGAGACGGAGGGTTGTTATATTATGTGTTTAATGTGCAGGGTTTTATTTGACCTTCAGCAGAGCCTGTTGTGTGTTTGCTTGGATGTCTTTCTTCAGGTTTCTATTGTTTAATAGTCGTTAATAGTCGTTCAGTGGCATTCGAGTGAGCTGTTTTGGCCGATCACATTGACACACCTCTCTAAGCTTATTGGGCATTATGTGCTTTTCCTCTGAGCCATTGTGTAAAAGTTGTTGACCCAGTTGGCTTGGCAGTAGTTTTCCTGTTTGGGCCTCAGCGTGGCATTATTAGTAGAGCGGAGACAGAGATGGACCGAAACATAAACCGGTCCGAGAGAATAAATTGCATGCGCTGATAACGTTGTTTATTGGCACAAACTGTCAAGCAGGTAAATTATTGTACAAATACGTCACTCAAGAATAAGACTAATTTGCACAATATCTTGCAGGCGGTTCTGAGTGATAAGTTACCAAGATAGACTTTACAGCATCACTGCAATCCTAACACCAAATCAGATTTATTAAAATGGCGAGTGTTTTAAAGGGGTCCTTGATTATGATTTCACTTTTTTAACTTTAGTTAGTGTGTAATGTTGCTGTTTGAGCATAAACAGTATCTGCAAAGTTACAACGCTCAAAGTTCAATGCAAAGTGAGATATTTTCTTTTACAGAAATCACTTTTTAAGGACTACAACGAACGGCTGGTAGGGGCTACAATGAGCTTCTCCTCAGTTTGGTGACATCACAAACCCCAAAATTTACATGAACTCTGCCCCCGAGAACACACGACAAAGGGGGTGAGGCCAAGTTGGGCTACTTTAGAGAAGAGGAAGAGTTGTTGTAGTAGAGTGTTGTTACCATACCGTCATTTTACGCCGGACTGCTTCACAAACAAGGGTCAATTCAATGCTGGATTTGCACAAAAGATTAACATGACGGCACATGCTGGTCGATGAGTTGAATCAACTCCACAGCAACTACATAAATTTATCCACTAACCATTCAGAAACGTCCAGTTTCATTCTAAAAGTTGTAACTTCTTCCTGAATCTCTTCATCAGTGTTCGACTCCGGTTTGAACAATGTAAGGCTGAACACCGTTACTGACAATCCTCATTTTGGCTGCGTGAGATTCTCCAGCTTTGTTGTTGTTGAGCAACTGAAGCGTGAGCTGTTGAAGCTCTGCCCTCTTCTGGAAAGGGGGCCGGGAGCAGCAGCTCATTTGCATTTAAAGGGACACACACAAAAACGGTGTGTTTTTGCTCAAACCCAAATAGGGGCAAATTTGACAAGCTATAATAAATGATCTGTGGGGTATTTTGAGCTGAAACTTCACAGACACATTCTGGGGACACCAGAGACGTATATTACATCTTGTAAAAGTGGCATTATTGGTCCCCTTTAAATTATACCACATGTTATGGTTGGCATGCTCTTCTCCATCATTTGATCATCATTTGATTTATTACTACTGCCATGATCAGAGATATTTTACTAGTATTTATATACTATTATGGCGTTTATTAATATTTTGAATTATCTTTTGTTTTTATATGCGAATGTCAGTGTAGCATTTTTTTTTCTTTTTTTTTCATTTCTATTTAGCTGTAATTTTTTTTTTCAGCTTTAGTAATTTTAGTGCTTAAACTTATTTTAATTCAGTAAGTTGTCAAAGGCAACTTCATCTAATATATATATATATATATATATATATATTATGATCTTTCTGCTTCATTTCAATTATCAAAAACAATTTGTATTAGTTTTACTCAACAATAACAACAATAACAACCCTGGCCGTGATGAATATATACAAAAGCCCTGCTTTAAGCTGGTTGTAATTTTATTTTTGCCAGGGAAATAGTGCAGACTTTTCTTAAATAAAGGTATTTGGAATTATTTCAGTTTAGCACTGAAAAGAATGACAGTGACTTAAACACATTTTGCAGAATTTGCAGCACATTCAGAGCCTGCTTAACTCTTTAGTGACTTCACTCCTCATGTGAAATGATGGACTAAATTAGAATAAAATGTTTATAAACTGGATATTTCTAGCTCAAAAAAACATGTGTAAAATTAAATTGCACCAATTAGACTACATTTCATATCAATGAATCATTTTACTTAATGAGAGAATTTATTATTCAAATGAATCTATTGAACATTAGTATCAGCTACATTGCTGTTGTCCTGTGTTATAAAGATAACAGTAATTTTACTGTAGCAAAATCACTATAATGAACCCTTAATGACCTGTTAATTTAGTTTACACTCCTTCCTATATTTTTGTGTTTTCCCCCCGCAGTGTGCCAGTGTTTCTCTGTGTTAGAGGACGGAGCTCTGGCTCACAGTCTTCAAGAGCAGGAAAGTGAGTATAAGGATCTACTTCCTGTAATCTTGCTCATCCTTCCTTATTTTACTGGGTTAAAATAGGCCATGAACCTGATTCAACTTTTTTATCTCAGTTGAGCAGTTTTACAGCTCCAACATCCAGAAGAACCAGGCGGTGCAGAATGATGTTCGTTTGGCCCGGAGGCTGCAGGAGGAAGAGGAACAGCGAGCGGATCTCCGCCGAGACCTTCGGCAGCTGTAAGCATCGTCAGGCCTCGACACGCGCCCCGAATTACTCAGTCAGCACCACCACAAAACCACAGACATTTAGGATATGCAAATGACTTTGTGGAAAACAGATGACTTGACTCATTCTTGTTGGATAACTTGATTAGTTTGTATATTGTGTGAGTTAAAAAAAAATAAAAATAAAAAACACACAGGAAAAAATTTTTGGATTCAGAGTAAAATCAGCCTGACAAGACTCAGTAGAGTTGCTTTTTTTCACTTGGTGCATGGACTTGTTTAGGGTTTTTATGTATGTATTTTAAATATGTAATTTATTACTGTGATCAAAGCTGTATTTTCAGCATCATTACTCCAGTCTTCAGCATCACATGATCCTTCAGAAATCATTCTAATATGCTGATTTGCTGTTTAAGGAACATTTATTATTATTATCAATGATGAAAACAGTTGTGCAGGATTCTTTGATGAATAGAAAGTTCAAAAGAACAACATTTATTTGAAATAGAAGCCTTTTGTATCATTATAAATGCTATTACTGTCACTTTTGATCAATTAAATACATCATTTGCTGAATAAAAGTATTAATTACTTACTGACTGCACACTTTTGAATGCTAGTGTACATGATATTGCAACCGGCACAAAAGAGGAAAGCAAAAAGCATATATTATAAATATCAAATCATATATTGAATCATTAATACAGTCTCTCTCATTTGCAGGGAGGAAGAGGACTGCAGATATGCACAGATGATTCAGGAAGAGCTCCAGAGGTGTGCCGAGGAGGCCAGGAGGCGAGAGGAAGAGGATGAGGTGTGTTTCATCAACACCTGACAAAGATAAAACCTAAAAAGCCGGACTGTAAAACTAGATTCTTACATTATTTGAAGAAAATCGAGTGGTGTTTGCCCATGCAGATCCCACTGACATGATGCTAGGGTGTTTTGGTTGGTTTTCAGGATGTTGTTATTGGTATTCCACTTGGGAATTCTAACTAAGTGGTTCCTTACTGTTAATAGTGACACTGAATAACATTTATGTAGCCTTGATTTCCTATATAGATTTTATGTAGCCATGCCTCTTTTCAGCACTGCGCTCGTTGTGTTCTGTCTTCTGGTTTGTATTTCCACAGCATGAAGGTAAGATCTTACATCCGCTTCAATGCTCATGATAACTTTCGGTAACTCTACAATAAGTAAATCCACTTCACCAGCTAATTACTCTTTAACAGCAATGCCATAGAAAAATACAGAGCGACTGCAACAACAGAAGTTCAAATACAAAATTCTAAAGATGGCTGCATGCTTGATTCTCTGCCGCATAAGGTCTATAAATATGTGTTCTAATATTTTGTAGCCATGATTATGATTATCAGTGTCAGGGATAATGCATTACAGGTAACACGAGTTACGTAATCAGATTACTTTTTTCAAGTAACTAGTAAAGTAACGCATTATTTTTAAATTTACAACAAAATATCTGAGTTACTTTTTCAAATAAGTAACTCAAGTTACTTTGTTTTCCCATTTATTGACTGACAGCTCTCCTGTTCCCATGTTGAGAGAAATCATGAGTACAGAGGTGATGTGTGCGCTTTGTGTAAACATGATGCTTATTCTAGACTAGTTCTAGACTAAATTTGAGCATATATTTACTCATTTATTTCTTCTCCTGTACCGTATTCTTCTGTACTCCAGAATGGCAGCACAGCTGAAAGGTTTGATTATTTGAGCTGCGCCCTCTACTGTACAGGCGTGAATTTGCATTTCCTTCAGCCTGAGGCTTATTTATTTCACTTTTGATGTGAAAGGGCCCTTCACATTTGACAAAAATAGAACTTTTTTTGTTGTTATAAAAACAAAAAAATCAGACATAAACACGCAAAAGTAACATAACACATTACTTTTCATAAAAAGTAACTAAGTAATGCAATTAGTTACTTTTTTAAGGAGTGACACAATATTGTAATGCATTACTTTTTTTCCCCAACACTGATGATTATCAGATGTTTGGTATCATAAATGTTGCTTCTTTAGCTCAAATAATGCTAAAAACCTGGTCCATGCTCATTCTAGGATTAAAAAACAGGCAACGTCTCTATCAGAAAGATGATTTGGCACCATATCGAACCACAAAACATTCACCATATTGAACATTGTGTTTTTCCTATTCATTTCTATACAAATGGCAAGTTCCAAAAAAAGTGTTTTGTTCATTGCTCTGTTGTTAATTATCTGTCCACTCATGTTAAGCTGATTAAAACACCTGTGTGAGGTGGCGGTTGTGTAGAGATGCTTTTGCAGAGAACAATAAAGAACATAAAAGATACAAGAGACTGACAAGACTGAGGCCCAGATCTTGCACTCTGATATCCACTGGCTTCAAGTATTCTTTTGTGTCCTTTATTTAGCTGTTGGGCGACATTTCTGTCGCCTAAAGGAGCAGCTTTGTCATCATTGTTGTCAGGAGTGGTTTTTGAAAGTGTTCCCATGGTGATGTCTGCGGCGTTTCCGGGGTGATGAGTGGTTTGTTACTGAGGAGGTGGACCGCTCATCTGGGAGGCCACGTCCCGCTTGATGAACAGTGAGGTTCTGTATTTGTGGAAAGTCTATTTACAAGAGGCTTTCTGAGGCCATCTGTCTGGAGCCCTGTATTCCGCCCTTTGGAAAAATTGAGGAAGTAATGGTCTATACTAGTACTTGGACTCATTTAAAGAGACATTAGCTTTGTTTCCATCCAAAGTTGCAAATTTAACTTATGCACAAAATTGGAATGTGGCATAAAACATTTGGGAATAAAGCACCGTTTCCATCCCATGTGTGCAAGACAACAAAAGCGTCACTTCCTGGGAAATTGGCACAAAATATCTGTAATAAATATGAAAGCTGTTGCACTGTGGTGCTTTTTTCGCACATCATAAATGACCTGTGCTTTGCATGCGGATGAAACGCAATCTTATGAAAGAGTTCCAGGAGGTCATTATTCCCAACCATTTTGATGACAGACTTTGGCTCTGAATTTTGCATTTCAGAATGGCCAAAACAACATTTGTGATGCTGTGCAATGCGATTGGTCCACTGGTTAGTCTAGTTATCCAATCACATTATCTGTTGAGGCAGTTTTTTTGTTGCACATCAAGGGATCTATTCGGTAAATGTGTTTCCATCATAGTTTATGCACGCCTTCTTATGGGATCAAAAAAATGATCTGCCTCAATTGAGCACTCAGTTGAATTTATGCGCATCTTGCTGTTTCCATAAAGCATTTTTTTATGCAATATCCCAAAATTTGCAATAAATAGGTGGATAGAAGCACAGCTACAGTGACTGAAATGTAGTTGGCTTCAATATTTTGTATTTAATGCAATTAAAAAAATGGAAAATTAATGATTTTGTCTGAAGGTAACCAGATTTCTGTAATGGAAACTGGGGATATTTCCTAGTTCAGTGGTCAGAATATCACTGAAATCTCAATTGTTATTGTTTTTGTATTTTAAAAAATGGAGAAAATCCATTTTTGTATGGTTTTGTTTTTTAATATTTCCAGGTTCTATGAACTATTATTATAATTAATAATTATTATCATTTTTAAGAGACATAGTGATGCATGAAATGTATTTGGCTTTGCTATTTTTCATTGAATGCAATGAAAACGTGAAAATTAACGATTTTGTCCACTAGTTCCAGATTTAGAAACTTTAGGAACACAAACCTCCTGCTGTTGCCTTTAATCTCACTTGTTGCAATATTAATAATATTTTTTTACATGAAGTTGACCAGATTTTAAAAAACAAAACAAAATTAAAAAAAAAAAAAAAACATAAATAAAATTACAAAATAAAAATAAATAAATATAAAAATATAACAAATATTTTTAACATTTTTAATTGTATTTAATATATTTTCATTTTCACAATCTGTGAATATACTGTATACAGTAATAACAACCTTTCAAATGTTATTTTATGTTTGTGCTTTTAGGCTCATTTTAAGGACAAATATGTGCTTTCTGCAAATGTAATTGTCACAAGTGTAATTGTTTAGTTGATTTTTGAAAACTTTTAAGTTATTTTTTTATTTTTTTTTTTTTTTTAACGATTGCTCTGGAAAACCAGTAGTCTTCTTTGGTTGTGTATTTTTGCAGTTTATTTGTAAGCTGTTTTAAACTTGCTGTAAAACGGGGTCATTTCCGGGGATAGGACACCAAGAACTGAGACAGGCTTACAGAAAATGGCAATGTCTTGTGTTGTTTTTGTGTTTTGTTTTGGTTTGCAGCCTCTGTGACTCAACCAAAGAGAACGTCCATCAGCACCTGCTCTGTTTGTTAACTCGGGGTGTTTTTTTCCCTAGTATGTGCTGTAGTCGTTCTACATGAACACCTGGTGTTGACTGTCCTTTCTGCCTAACGGTGACATTATTAGACTGCAAACAGAGCAGTTGAGTGAGGTAGAAAAGATTTGTACTGGTAATTGACTTTCTGTATTTCTGCCAGCCTGTAAACAAAGTCCAGCAGTGTGAATGTCCAGTGGAGCTGTAGCCTTTTCTTATTCTGGGTGTAAAATCAGATTTCCAGTAATGGCTAAATGTATCCATCTGTATCTTGGCAGTGTCTCGTTGTTCTTATAACTGCT